>NW_020291505.1:327630-409894 GCF_003184765.1 Aspergillus aculeatinus CBS 121060
CCCCCCCCACACGTCCTTGTCGCCTTAACACTTTACCGCTGAATCTGAAGTCTAACTTATGCTGCTTTTTTAGACCGCGATGTCGCTCAACGCTCTGTTCTGATCAAGAATTTGCTCGAGGATCTTGGTGATACTACGGAAGCTATCCCTATCCCTAACGTATGTTATTCCTACCACCCATTCCCACTTGTCCTCACCATTCATTAAACAAAACTAACATTCGGCTCCGTAGGTCAATGAAGCTGTCCTGAGGAAGGTCATTGAGTGGTGCGAGCACCACAAGGGCGACCCCCCCAGCACCGGTGACGACGATGACTCTCGTCGTAAGACCACCGACATCGATGAGTGGGACCAGAAGTTCATGCAGGTCGATCAAGAGATGCTGTTCGAGATTATCTTGGCCGCGAACTACCTCGATATCAAGGGCCTGCTGGATGTTGGCTGCAAGACCGTCGCCAACATGATCAAGGGCAAGTCCCCCGAAGAAATCCGCAAGACATTCAACATTCAGAACGATTTCACTCCTGAGGAGGAGGATCAGATCCGCCGGGAGAATGAGTGGGCTGAAGAGTAAGTGCATGAACCCCTACCGCTGCCGTAAAAACAGGAGAGACGTATGCTAAACAATTGCTTTGCAGTCGCTAAATTGGTGTCACTGGTCAGCGGCACTGCCATATCTTCCAAGGATCGCAGGCTCGCTATGGGAAATGTGGTCTCTGTGAAGATAGGCAATCCTCAACAATGGTTTGGCTTGATACACCTCATATGGTCTCCAGTTGCTGCAGTTCCCGGCGTTCGGTTCTCGCTTTTTCATGTCAGCGCATGGTTCTTTTTGTTTCTTTTTGTCCTACTGGCCCTGGACCATTGTCTAGGGGCAACAGTGGGATATAGCTTAATCGATTAGTAGCTGAAATACAAACTTTGTTACGATGTTGTGTCCTTGAAACCCAATTCAGATGAGTTAGCTCTACTGTATGAGATTGACCTAAACGACGCTGAAGATACTCCGGGTCTAGGAACAAATTTTACTTTATCAGGTCCGCAGGGTCGCGTCTGTAGGGGTATGGTTGTATGCTCGTGATTGAAAAGATATACGGAGCCAGCATTTTGAGTGACCATACTAGCAGCGATATATGACTTCCTACAAGGTCAATCCATGACTTGAAACAAAAGCTACCTCGGCAAAGACAGGCGAAGAGAATCTCTTTTTTGGGCAGATTTATCGCTCCAGGTAGCCCGCGTTCAAGTGGGATCAAAGAGTAGAGTCCCCAGAAGAAAAATAAACCTTCGTTCAGTGCTCGTTATCCTTCATAAGTTTTCGATTTTTGTTTTGCTCAGCTCGTGTAATTAAATTGCATGATTCATAACCATATCACAGAACCAGTCCAAAAACGACTGCTTGCACCTCAACCAGACCTGTCCCGGATATCGTTCGACGTTCAGAAACGGATATTCGCTTGCCACATAAAAATGCTTGCCGGGAAACAGGAGCAAAAACCGAAGGAGAGAAGATGAAGGGTGTGGATCAGAAAGCAGCGGGTCGACAAGTTCAGGATGATGCAGATTCAATCATCGCGAGCAAGAGAGGCACACAAGAGTTGGCGGTATCACA
Source organism: Aspergillus aculeatinus CBS 121060 (assembly GCF_003184765.1). NCBI lineage: Eukaryota > Fungi > Ascomycota > Eurotiomycetes > Eurotiales > Aspergillaceae > Aspergillus > Aspergillus aculeatinus. Next base: position 329,243 of record NW_020291505.1, read on the forward strand.
ACTGAACGAAACATTCCCAGGGATAAAGAAAAGACATCTCGGGCGAAATCGAAGTAGTCGGTTGGTTGGCTTGATCGAATTTAGATACCGAGACGGGTCTTGCGCCAGTGCCTCCGCTTGGCGTTGTATCTGGAAAGATAGAGGAAGCGAGGTCAGCCATCCGACCTCTTCCTGAGTATCATCTGATCGCCCGTGTGTGCATCTTGGAAAAGAATTCCAACCCCCCGAGGGCAGAGAATCGTCGAATCCCGGCAAGTAGAAAATAGTCGTGGTGGTTGCTTATCCAGTGTTGATTTGATTTCCAATCCTTTCCTTCGTAGCTCTTCCGTCTACTACCATTTTGCCAGGCGATCCAAGGCCATCGGGGGGTCGCAGCGTCACACGGGAATCGAATGGTGGTGAAATCAAGGGTTCTTATTTACCTGATGGTGTTACCAGTGCGGAGACGAATCCACTGGGGGATAGGACGGTTCTGTCTCTGAGCTTTGGCAAGCTTCTGCTTGGTGCGGAAACTCTTGTGGCTCTATATTGAAGAAAGATGAAAGCGTTAGCCTGCCTCCTTTATCCTCATCCTAGCGGTTTCCATGTGATATACGTCTGGCCAGAATGGCAGGACGTGAAAAATATCCCATAGCAATATCCGTTCATGTCAAATAGGGGCTGCTAACCGGCATCTTGAAGGCTTGTCGCGACGGCGAGCTGAGGGTATGGACTGGCGGTAGTGAGGTTGTCGACCGTCTTCAATCGCCGTTCGTAGTGGTAGTTTTTTTGTGCGGGCAGGGCTTAGCGTTTCGCTTCGGATAGGTCATGTGATGTATGCCTGAGGCAACCAGCATATCTGTTCCCTCAACTGATGTATATTGACCGTGTTATTGATATGGCCTTGGTTGCTAGCGCACTTCAGTTGTTTTAATTCGGCACTTTGCTACATTAATCTCTCATCTCGATGTGTTCCCTCTTTTTTCTGATTGAAGAGCAAGTTTCTATATCTTGCGCCGATGGTCGAGACTTATCACAAGTCACTTGATAGTAGCCCGGCGGGATTTGCCCGGAGGGGATATCCGCATGGCCTTTGCTGACCGCCAAATATCCGATTAGACAGGTAAACTACCATGACGGGGCCATAGCAAGTTCAACACGATCAATACTGCTTTGTCCTTGTTGTCTGTTTCCATGCACATACTCTCACCGTATTTGGTTCTCTGCTCATCACCTCCTTTGCGCTATCTGCACCTAGCGTATAGTTGACTTAGGTACAGCATTGAGTCATCATACCGTCACTTGGCTGAGGGTCATCAGGTCAACCTTGATGAATTATTGAGTACCAGATTCATCCAATACTCGATGACTCACACAAAAAGCTAAGCCATTCTATAACTTTTCACACCATAAGGAGTAAGTAGGTTTAACACATCGAGAGGACCAAGCCGTCGTCGCCGCCATACTAAACACCTATCAAAGAGCCATCGAACTCTCGAGTGGCCCTAGTCTGAGACAACAGGCAAAACCAGACGATAATATTATGGGCAGTAAGCAACGGTCGGAATTCCGTTCCCTACTTCCAGTTATCGAGGCCCCCAACAGGATCGGGGTCCATTTATAGTACTATGTATTCCGTAGGTCGGATCAAGCTCCCTCCGCTGATGCAACAACATCAGCAACCATCATCGTGTCCGGGGGAGTGACTCACTGGTCTTTCGTCTCATAGCATAACAGTGTGAAATACTCGATGCATACTGCATGTCTTTCCCATTGTTAACCACGGACCTCCCATGAACATTGATCCGTACTGCAGACCAAGTCACAAGCAGCATGAGGAAGTTACTCGGTAAGTTAGCGCCCGATGGCTGGTTGAAGGTACGGAGATAAGCGGCGTTTACTAGTCCCTGCCTAACTATATTTACAAGTCTTTACAGAGTACTCCGTACGTAGAGTGAAGAGGACTTAAGACTACAGGCTGTACCTCCAACAATACGTAGTAAGTCCCTACCTTGACTAGTAGTAGATACCATCCATGGAACGGAATCGATTTCAAGCCCGAAGTTCAGTTGGTTGGTTTGTCATCGAGGAGACCGGAGGTTATAAGCCCCGACCCCGATCGAACCTGAAACGGATGCCTTGCATCAATCCAATCAAATCGAAGATTTTCTACTGGAAATACGAGGTTCATATGATATGCTGGCACGCACTCTTTGAGATCAAAACTGTACGCCGGCGTATTCGTTTGGTAGCCGAATACAGTACGTACGTACCTGTCCAGTCCATGAGCGAAGCGGGTCTTTTAACCCGAGCCAGACCCCGCCCTGAGGTAGTCGTTTTGTTGCCCGCGCTAAAGCTCTCTTTAGGCACCGATACTTGGACGTCGCACTGGTTCTTTCTCGATTTCTCCCTCGCCATTGGCACACATCGATTGCCCGTCTAGTATAATATACCTGAGCTAGGCCTAATAAAGTGCCCGCAGAAGGCCTCCAGCTCCAGGCTCTCTAATTTTCATTGATAGGGGATACCGTCTTGATAGGTGTTCTAGAACCGAGCAGAGAGTGGACCAATAATACTCTATTATGCTCCCGAGTCGCGACTGATAGTAGATCATGTCTCCAAGGGAGTCTGATCTGTTAGGCTTCTTTGGTTGTACGTGGTCTTCCTGGGTGCCTTCAATACGCAAGTGAGTTTTGTACCGTGGCTGGAGACTATTTTGCAGGTTCATTCTTACCTTCATGCATGTGTGTGTGTGAGTGAGCGCTCATCTCTCCGTTCCGACCGAGTGGCTCGTGGTGGCTTGCCTGTCGCTTGATCATCTCTGTTATTCTTCCGACATACCTTGCCTACTTTCTGTACAACAAAGATTATGTAGTCCAGGGGTACAGTATGTACATATATGCACTGTAATTCACCGTAGTGACTCTCGACCATTTATTTGCATGCTGTCCTTTCCATGCAATTGCCATGCAATTGGAATAACTAACTTAATACTTTCTCAATTAGTAATACGCTCGATACGCATGAATCATTAAAATTGTTAGATGATAATACGCCGCTTAACTTGACTGAGTAAAACGCAAGCAATGCATAAAACAGGCTCGGAAAGTCGGGGCTCCGATGACGCTAAGAAACGGAGGCTAAAATTGATGTTTCCTCTTCCGTACCACACATGACGGGGACAAGCGCTCGCTGACGCCGACAACGAGGCATCAGGATTTAAATCCCCAGTCTTTCGATTCAAGTCTTGTTCAGGGCGACGTACTCCGTACTAGTAACTAACAAATTATTAGCTTCTACTTAATTATATATCCCTCTACAAACCCCCCTCTTCCCCTCCTTCCTACCCCCCCTCCCCTTTTACCTTGCAGTATCTTACACCTTTAATTTTAATTAATCAACAATCTCATTTTTCCCCTCTCCGAACGACCTTGGGGTTGGATCAACATTGTACATTCCATACCATCCCTTTCTAGGTCCTCCGCGCGTGGAAGCATAGCTCGCGACAAGATTTGCGCCCAGCTTGCGAAACACCTTCGCCTACCTTGAGAATATCACCCTTCCTTCGATTCTTCTTAACATACAGGGTGGTCAAGTTGGAAGTCTTCCCAGCGTCTCTCACCTACCTACTACCGAAAGCCACCTTCCTCATGGAGTAGTGCGCTTCGTCCTCTCGTTTCTCTCTTTCTTTCGACAACACGTCTTCCGACCTCACAATCACAACTGTGAGACGACATTTCCACGTGCCATCAGGAGCAAAAATGGCTCTTCCAGAAAATGAGCGCCTTCCTGGGGACAAGGCCGAGAACGCTGATATCGAGTTGATGGAACGGGGAAGCGCATCCTCAGCCGAACATCGCAAGTCAGCTGGTCGTTCATCCATCTCTAGTTCGACGGTGGTCCCAGCAGGAGAGAAGGACAAGGGTTCTCGTTCTAATGCTCTAGCCAAATCCGAAGATCCAGATGCGCTTTTCGCCCACCTCCCAGAGCATGAAAAGGAGATTCTGAAGAAGCAGCTGGATTCGCCGGATGTGAATGTGTCGTTTTTCGCTCTGTTTCGCTATGCCTCGCGCATGGACATCTTAATCATGCTTGTCAGTGCGCTTTGCGCTATCGTGGCAGGTGCTGCTCTGCCTCTATTTACCGTAAGTGGTTTGGCCGGGTGTCACTGGTTGGCTCTACAATTAACATGGGCTTTCTTAGATTCTCTTCGGCTCACTGGCTTCGGCATTCAGAGGAATCGCTCTGTACGAAATCTCGTACCACGACTTCTATCACCAGTTAACGAAGAATGTTCTTTACTTTGTGTATCTTGGAATTGCCGAGTTCGTTACCGTCTATATCTCCACCGTCGGGTTCATCTACACCGGAGAACACATTACTCAGAAAATCCGCGAACATTATCTGGAGTCTATCTTGAGACAAAACATGGGCTACTTCGATAGATTAGGAGCCGGTGAAGTTACAACTCGCATCACAGCCGACACGAATTTGATCCAAGATGGTATCTCGGAGAAGGTTGGACTCACATTAACAGCCATTGCCACCTTCGTGACTGCGTTTATTGTCGCCTATATCAAATATTGGAAACTCGCTCTGATCTGTACCTCAACAATTGTTGCGCTTGTGATGACTATGGGAGGTGGCTCTCGCTTTATTGTCAAGTACAGCAAAAAGTCCTTGGAGAGCGCTGGTGCCGGCGGAACTGTTGCGGAAGAGGTCATCAGCTCAATCCGTAACGCAACCGCATTTGGTACTCAAGACAAATTGGCCAAGCAATACGAGGCTCATTTGGCCGAGGCCGAGAAATGGGGTATCAAGACCCAGGTTATTCTCGGCTTCATGATTGGTGGCATGTTCGGTATCATGTTCTCCAACTACGGCCTTGGTTTCTGGATGGGCTCTCGTTTCCTCACGGATGGAGAGGTTAACGTGGGACAAGTATTGACGGTTCTTATGGCTATCTTGATCGGGTCATTCAGTCTAGGAAATGTCGCCCCCAATGGTCAAGCCTTCACGAATGCTCTCGCCGCAGCCGTCAAGATCTATGGGACTATCGATCGTCCCTCTCCTCTGGATCCCTACTCCGAGGAGGGCGAGAAGCTCGAACACTTCGAAGGCAATATCGAATTCCGCGACATCAAGCACATTTACCCCTCTCGTCCGGAAGTTACTGTCATGGATGGTGTCTCCCTGATCATGCCTGCCGGCAAGACGACTGCGCTTGTTGGCCCATCGGGCTCGGGAAAGAGTACTGTTGTTGGTCTGGTCGAGCGATTTTATTTCCCTGTGGGAGGTTCCGTTCTTCTGGATGGCCATGACATTTCGACTCTCAACCTTCGTTGGCTGCGTCAACAAATATCGCTGGTTAGCCAGGAACCTGTCCTCTTCGGTACGACGATTTATCACAACATTCGACACGGCCTTATCGGCACGAAGTATGAAAACGAATCCGAGGACAAAATCAGGGAATTGATTGAAAACGCAGCGAAGATGTCCAACGCTCACGACTTCATCGCAGCCCTTCCTGAAGGCTACGAGACGAATGTGGGTCAACGCGGTTTCCTACTGTCCGGAGGACAGAAGCAACGCATTGCTATCGCGCGCGCTATAGTCAGTGACCCGAAGATTCTTCTGCTCGACGAAGCCACATCTGCTCTGGATACGAAATCTGAAGGTGTTGTTCAGGCAGCCTTGGATAGAGCTGCCGAAGGCCGCACTACTATTGTCATTGCTCACCGTCTTTCTACCATCAAGTCAGCCCACAATATTGTCGTTATGGTGAACGGTAAGATTGTGGAACAAGGCAATCATGACGAACTCGTTGGTCGCAAGGGCACCTACCACAGCCTCGTGGAAGCACAGCGCATTAACGAGGAGAAGGACGCGGAAGCCTTGGCTACTGACGAAGCAGATATGGACGAGGATGACTTCGCGAGGGAGGAGATCGAACGCATCAAGTCAGCAAGCAGTGGCACCGGTTCTCTAGCTGATGACGACGAGAAGATGTTCGCCGGTAATGGCCTTGGACGCAGTGGAACACATAAGTCAATTTCCAGCGCCATTCTGGCCAAGAGAGAGCCGGAGATCGCTAAGAAATACTCACTTTGGTCTTTGGTCAAATTCATTGCTTCCTTCAACCGCCCTGAGGTTCTCTATATGCTCATCGGATTGGTCTTTGCGGTACTTTCCGGTGGTGGCCAACCCACCCAGGCCGTTCTGTACGCCAAAGCCATCAGCACTCTTTCGCTGCCTACGAGCGAGGCCGCTAAAATTCGTCATGATGGTGCTTTTTGGGCCTTAATGTTCTTTGTGGTGGGAATCGCGCAGTTCATCAACCTTTCCATCAATGGTGCCGCTTTCGCCGTGTGCTCGGAGAGATTGATTCGGCGAGCTCGAAGCATGGCCTTTAGATCCATGCTGCGTCAGGATATTACTTTTTTTGATCGAGAGGAAAACAGCACTGGTGCACTCACATCCTTCTTGTCGACTGAGACCAAACATCTGTCGGGTGTCAGTGGTGCCACATTGGGTACGATCCTTATGACCAGCACGACCCTAGGTGCGGCTATGATTATCTCTCTCAGCATCGGGTGGAAGCTGGCTCTGGTCTGCATTTCCGTCGTTCCGGTTCTACTGGGATGTGGATTCTACCGCTTCTACATGCTCGCGCAGTTCCAACAAAGATCTAAGAGCGCCTATGAAGGCTCTGCAAGCTATGCGTGTGAGGCGACCTCGGCTATTCGCACCGTGGCCTCTCTCACCCGGGAAAAGGATGTTTGGGATATCTACCACGGCCAGTTAGCGGCGCAGGGCCGTACAAGTCTGATCTCGGTGCTGAAATCCTCTATTCTATATGCCGCCTCGCAGGCTCTGGTCTTTTTCTGTGTTGCCCTCGGTTTCTGGTATGGAGGTACGCTCCTGGGGCACCACGAGTATTCTGTCTTTCGTTTCTTCGTCTGCTTCTCCGAGATTCTGTTCGGTGCCCAGTCTGCGGGTACTGTCTTCTCATTCGCTCCAGACATGGGCAAGGCGAAGAATGCGGCGGCTGAATTCCGCAGACTTTTTGACCGGAAGCCGCAGATCGACACCTGGTCGGAGGAAGGCGAAAAGCTTCAGTCTGTGGAGGGATCTATCGAATTCCGTGACGTTCATTTCAGATACCCTACTCGCGCCGAACAGCCGGTCCTGCGTGGACTGAATCTGACCGTCAAGCCCGGACAATACGTTGCCCTTGTTGGCCCAAGTGGTTGTGGTAAAAGTACCACCATTGCGCTTCTTGAACGGTTCTATGATGCCATCGCTGGAAAGGTCCTAATTGATGGCAAAGACATCACTCAGCTGAACGTCAATTCTTACCGCAGTTTCCTATCGCTTGTTAGCCAGGAACCCACCTTGTATCAAGGCACCATCAGGGAGAATATTCTCCTGGGCGTCACTGGTGAGGAGGTACCCGAGGAGGCGCTGGTCAAGGCTTGCAAGGAAGCCAATATTTATGATTTCATCATGTCTCTCCCGTAAGTTCTCGTCCTGAAAACCATTCTTAAAGGCTCTTTAACTAACACTGCGCCTCACAGAGATGGATTCAATACGGTAGTCGGCAGCAAAGGAGGCATGTTGTCTGGAGGTCAAAAGCAACGTGTGGCTATCGCACGGGCCCTGATCCGGGATCCCCGAGTTCTGCTTCTCGACGAAGCCACCTCTGCCCTTGACTCGGAATCCGAGAAGGTTGTGCAAGCAGCACTCGATGCTGCTGCTCGGGGCCGAACCACCATTGCAGTCGCACACCGTCTCAGTACCATCCAGAAAGCCGACATCATCTACGTATTTGACCAAGGCAAGATCGTGGAGAGCGGTACACACCAGGAGCTGATCCGCGCCAAAGGTCGCTACTTCGAGCTGGTCAACTTGCAGAGCCTCGACAAGGGCCACTAATTCAATTGCGCTATATATCCTGTACAGCTGGTTTAATATCCTGTCTCTTTTCACCACTTGTTTCTAGATCTTCGCCACTTCTTATTTTTTACGCTCTTATTTCTCATGTGACATGAATTTGGAGGCACATGCATGACATTGTGTCCCCCAACGGATAATGTGACGCGCATTTACCATGTTGCGGAGTTGGCTGGTCTCTCGGTGCTTGGATGGAGAACATGAGACCTGTTTTTCTTGGAGGTGAATTAGAATACAGCCTCCCCTCCTTGCCGTGCGCACAGGTCGATGACCTGTATTGTACCTCTTGTATCTCTTATTGAAGAATATCTCCTCATATAGAAACAAAAATTGAGATGGAGTAAAAGAAACATCACTCAAGCTCCTGTCCCGTAAGCCCTCAGGGTGATTCTCAATCGCGATCACCCACCCCATACTCTCTTTGCACGTCAATTTGTCGCACTCCCCGCGCATCTGCGATCAGGCCCAGTAACCCCTGCCCAACGTCCTTGATTTCGTTGTATTCATGCAACAGACGGATATGTTGTTGCACCGTGGCTTTTGGGTCGTTCCTGGCCATCACGTGGACGTCAATCGATAAGTATTCATACTATCTATCCTTCCTTTTCGGAGCGGACTCGGGGGATTGTCATACTTCAAGTGGGCCTTGGCTTCGGCGATCTGAGCCTCCAAGTCGGCGATTTGGGTTTGTATATCTGCAACCGACTGGCGTAGTATAACCTGAAGCGAAATGAGACAGGGTAGAAATGGTTCTTTCTTTTTGGCTTTTGTCTTGCCGGAGGATAATGTACCAGCTTATCTTTCTTTGACGCTTGTTGGTCGACTGGAGCTGGAGATGCAGGCTTGTTGCCGGATTCGGCGGTGGAGCCTCGCGGAGATGGCATGATGATATGATAAATTGATAATGACCCAGCAGATCAACTGTCAAACGAGTTTCGGGAATGTCCTGGGGGTTTGTATCAGTGGTAGTGATCAGTGGTAGTGAATAATCAAGTGAAAGAGAAGGGAGAGGTGGACTACCTGTCTACGTACAGTACCTGTACTCCGTACCAAGTATAGAAATGCGGAGCCCTTCGTCCAATCTGCTTTGCCCGAATGCGCTTTAGATGCCGCCTGTGGATGCTTACGAGTACGTCCTCCGTCCCGGGCCTGGCAGGGCCTCCGCCAGCACCAGCACCAGCACCAGCACCCATCCGATCGGCCAGAACTCACCCACTCTTTGTCCCCCCTCTCTCTCTCTCTTTCCTCCCTCTCCCTCTCTGCACATCCCCTTCTCTCTTCTCTCCCTATCGTCCTCTCACTACACACCTTCTTTTTTCTTTTTCAAGAGGAAGTGAAGTGGCAATCATGGCAATAACGAGTCGATCTCACCTGTCCGGGTTGCTGGTAACCTTGCTGCTGGCCATGCCAGCGTGCGCTCACGAAGGCCATGAAAATGTTCCTGACGGTGCCGCCATCTCCGAAGATCCGATTGTAGGTTTCATCTTGCCTTCGAGCTACAGCCCCCTCACCCCCCTTCTTTCTGTTCTGTTTCCAACTGATAACTTGTTCCCCCCAGGATTCGACGCTATGGCTGCATATGATCCTCATGGGATTTGCCTTTGGCATCATTTTCCCCTTGGGTATGGTTCTCGGGGTAAGTTCAAGTCTCCGTACTTATCTCCGACAGCCTCATCCTCATTTGGATGGCTGCGGAGTCATACTCGAGTGTATGGACCTTGGGGTTTAACGTTTTTTTGCTTGACAACTAGATTGTACGGTCGCGCTGGCATGTCCCTCTCCAGATTGTCGGCACGATTGTCGCAGTAGTCGCATACTTCCTGGGCCATGCTCACAAGGGTCGCCAATTCGCCAAAAACGTCCATGCGTCTTTCGCAAATACATTGATGTTGATGATGGTGGTTCAGATTGTACTGGGCGTCTATCTCAAACTACATCTCACCAAGGGCATTCACGGGCGGATTCGTCGGGTCATGGTGGTTGCGCACGGAGTTGTCGGCAAGGCCATGCCGGTCGCAAGCTGGGTTCAGATGCTGTTTGGAGGAATCACAGCCATGGGCTTCTGCCGGGATGACCACTTGGGACAGTGTCTGGCTCACTTCATCATGGGCAGCGCTTTCATCGCCTATGGAATTCTGCTTACCATCCTGCTCCTCGTTGGTCAGTACTGGCTTCGCCGCACGGGTCGCAGCCAGGAGTTCTTCGATTCGCTGATCATCGCCGCCTGGGGATGTGTCAACACCTTCACCGAGCACCGGTGGGGAGGTCCCTGGGTGCACAACGATCTACAACATACCACGATGGGAATTGTTTGGTGGTGTGCCGGGCTGCTGGGTATTTGGCTGAGCCGGAAACGCAATGGCCGCCCCAAGCGCAATCTCATTCCAGCCCTGGTTATTCTACTCACCGGTTATGCCATGTCCGCTCACCCCCAGCATCTGATGATCAGTACTATGATCCACTCCATCTTCGGTTACACCTTGATGGCTGCCGGCTTTACCAGGATCATTGAGATCTCCTTTGTGCTCAGAGACAAGGGCACCGTCAGCCCGGACGGTTCCGACCCGAATAGCTTTCAGTATCTCACGCCTTTCGTAAGTCGCCTGGACACAGGAGCTGGATGTTGCCTTAAGGGCCTGGTCACTCTCCATTTCTGAGCTACTGTACTGACTTGATTCTAGTTGTTGTACGCTTCTGGGTTTCTCTTCATGGGCGCCACCGAAGAACAAATGCAACTGCTCAGCGACGCTGGAATCACACATGTTTCATATGTCCTGATTCTGTACAGCATTGCTTTCATCCTCTTCCTCTGTACGTTGTACCTGAATGTCTCACTGATCTGCCCCGAGACCTCGCTCTAACATCCTTCCTCTCAGTCGTCAACGTCCTCTTGCACATCTACGCTGTTCACGCATGGCCTGAATCCACCAAGCCACCGTCCCGCTCCCGCTCCTCCAGCTTCGCAGACGACGCCGGCGAAAGTTCGCCCGGCTACAAGCCTAACCAGCCCAACGGCCGCTTTCTGAACGGCCACGCTCGCTCGGCATCCGAGAACCAGCACGTCCATGACGCGGAGGAGTTCGAGCTGCAGGGGCTCATCTCAGATGAGGAAGACAACGGGGGGCACAGTAGGAACACAATGGGACCTCGGAAAGTGGACGACGAGGAAAGCTCCGCTCTCGTTGGCAAGGAGACGTCAACGCACTGATTTGAAGGAGTTTAAATCTATATAACTTTCTTTTGGGTGTCTTCCATTTCATTCCAGCAAGCCTGAACTGTTCATATTTCTTATCCGACTATTAACTTGCATTTGACTTTACTTGGAAAACCATTGAATCCTTGAAATCCCGGTCTCAGATGACTTGGCCCGCCCGGTCTTTTGAGGGATGGATCCGAGGTTGCATTGCACCGCAACCAACAGGCGAAGATGATCGGCTAAGGGACATGACATATGAGCTTCGTGATTCTGCCAAAGTCTGGAGAATTCAGGCGCGCAGGACATTGAGACGCAAGCCACCTCGAACGGCCACACAGTCGACGGCCATAGTAGTGCTTTAAAGAGTGGGTCGATTGTAGTATTGTCAAATCTATCATACACGGCGTTACCTTCGGCGGTAAAAGGCTAGGTGTGGAGCATTACAGCGCAAGCGTAGATATATGGCAAAGATCCCTACTGCCCCATAGTAGCGACTAAGAACTCTCTAATTGAACCCTTTTCATTTTCGGCACCAAACCTCCAGAAGGGTTGATTGCCTTTCCCTATCTCGACGCCTCTTCATTTCTTTTATCCTCCTCTGCAGGATGCTTGTGGGGCTCATCAAGGTGCCAGGGCGGGTGCCCCGTCCAAGGGGATTGGGTTCGGGACTGGAATCACAGCGGGGAGCATATTGTCGACCTCGGGCGGGAAGATAGGGTGCAGGGGGTAGATGGGAGCGGTCAAACGTTCGCCGTCGAACAGCAGCATGTTCTGGAGGGGTTGTTCGCGTGCACTGAGCACATTGATCACATCCTGTGCCAGACTGCCCCCGACGAAGGCCGCCACGGGACTCAACTCGTTGTTCAGGTTCTGCAAGAAGGTGCGCAGGAACTCCGCGTCGAGAGTTGCGATGTCCAGTTTCAGTTCCTGGTGGCCGTCTCGCGCGAGCTTGGTGAAGACCTCGAGGTCCTGGTGGGAGAATGTCGGCAGCGCGCCGGCGGAGAGTTTCTGGTACTCCCACAGCGCGCGGAGACAGGTGAGGAGCGGGGTGACTTGCTTGCGTTTGCGGGGCAGACGCGTGAATTCCTCGGGAAGCGGGGAGGTGTTGGCCAAGATCAGAGGGGAGTACACCTCGCGCTTGGTCACCATCTCAATGACCTTCTCGTTCTCCTTCTTGGTGGTGATGTTGAGGATACTCCGCGTCGGGGTCTCCTGGGTGACCGAGGCCACGTTGGATTTGGACCTCTCGATCACAAAGTCGTGGGAAATCAGATCGGCGAAGACGAAGCCGTAGAAACCGTGCAGCCCGGCGGCGTAGAAAGGCCGGTTGGCTATCCGACACGCGGCATTGATGGTCGTGTACGTGTGGAAGTCAAGTTCTGTGGCGATCGTGATGTCGAACTGTGCAAAGTACTCTGGTTGTTTGAGGTGAACATCTTCCGTGTCGATGTGGAGCTGAACCCGAGGGTTCATGGCACGAATGGCCGGCGCTGCAGCTTGTGCTCGCTATAGGACTTCGCTTCAGCATTTGATGAATGGGAGTTTGATGGAGGAAAGGGTTTCCCCGCTTACATTCTGGCCTCTACAATCCTCGTTCACGAAGAATTGCGCGCCGAGATCCTCCTCCGTCACACTCTCATGGTCGATGATGGTAAGAGAACCAATCCCCGCAAGCACCAGGTTTTTGGCGACCTCGTTCGCCAGAGCTTTGAAAGTGATAAGTAGGATATTCGCGGATCGCAGCCTGTGAGAAGACCGGGGGTCAGGAGACGCTGAGCAAGCCACGGAGGGGACTACCGAGGGAGCTCACTTTTCTTGAGCTTTTACTCCCCAGAGGCGGATTTGGCGGTCATATAGCGCGATTTCATCTTTTCCACACCACCATTACTATTAGAGAGCTTCTCCTCGATGTTTGGGAGTAATGAAAATTGGCATACCTGCGCTCATCGCCTGGGCTGGCGGCTGGGCTGGCTGCGACTCCATGGTTTGAATGACGTATAATGCGGGAAAAGGTGGGGGGTGAAGGCAAGTATTGGAAGCAAGGCTTGGACAATCTGACTGTTCTACTGATATGATATGATACAAGGACTGTATGGCCCAGTAGTTCGAAAGGAGAGATGGAGAAGAGGGAAGAGGGAAGAAGGTGAGAGGAATATACGAGGGTGAAGGAGAAGGAAAACAAAATAAAGTTGGAAGAAAGAAGAAGTATAATAAGAAGTGAATGCACAAGTGAAAGTGAAGGGTTGTAACTTGTACTTGCAACTATTCTAATCTTCTTTCTATCTATCGTTCATCACGTGCGAGTCCACCCGATAGTCCATCGATAAGTTAGTCCAACTGCTTATCGCCTGAAGTAAAGGAAGGAATGCCGCGGGCGGGCGTCATTCCAATCAATCACTCCATCCTCTTTCTCCACCTCCACCTCCACCCACTCCTACTCCTCCCTCTCCCTCTCTATCCGTCCGTCATCTTTTCTTCTTCCTCGCTCACATACCCTCTACCCTCTCGGTTTGATTTCATCTTTCCTACTCAAACATACATTCTCTCTCTCCCTCCCTCTCTTTTTCATCCCATCACCCCCCCCCCCCCACCTCCCCTTCATTGATCCATCTTACCGGTTTATCTCTGCATTGTCCTTGTGTGGCACCCTTAGGCACCCTTATCCTTTGTGTGGTTATCGGGTTCCGTATAGTTGCCCGCTGTACGCCCTCGCCCCATCACCACAGTGGATGGTTTAACTCTTAACATAACATCGAGTTATGGTACGTAGCTAATAGTCGTTTGCGGAGAATGCAATTATACCGCGTATCATCGGCAATACTGACTTTCTGACGCACTGCAAATCAAGTCCGGGAACTACGATTACCCTCCCGCCTCTCGCCGTCCTTCTCGAGGGTCTCGTACCAACAACGACCGACAGCAACGCCCTGTTTTGAATCGTCTACAGCATCTACAGGAACTGCTCAATTCCGAGCGTAACCGTAACAACTCGGCTCGTGCGCTTGAAACTCTGAACCAGGAGTTGGAGGAGTACCGGGGCAGGTCCTCCTTTATCGCCGAAGAGGCCAGGGCAGCTTTGGACCGGCAATTTCAACAAGTCCGAGCCGAACGCCAGATCTGGAACCAACAACAAGCCACGGACAACGGCAGCACGGCAGGTCCTGTGCGTCCTGGTGGTCAGAGACCGCACGCGCTGAATGTGACAGTTGTGAACTCGGAAGCAAGTGCTTCTGACCCGATCCGATCTGGCAACAGGACTCCGAGGTTCCGTCCTCTCAGAGCCGAGGATCGGATTGGCCGCGTGAGAAGAAGCAGAGGCGCAAATCAAACGTCTCTCCTGGATGAGCCTGTACCCCGTCTCGAGTCACCAACAGTCATGCCTCAGCAATTGGAGAGTGACTCCCCAATGGATCACTGGAGGACAAAGCGTCGCAAGTTGGAGACGGATGATCATCGAGAAGGCTTGCAGAACTTCCGTTACGGTCAATATGGTCAAGTGGTCCCGGGAGCACTCAGAATGGAGTTAGCCAGCTGTGACGGAGGCACATACGAACCGGACGGAGAAAGCTCCTGGCCCGAGAACATCCTTCGCAATGACTCCACTGTGTACTGCACAAAATCAGACCGATGCAACTTGATTCTGAAACACCAAGCTGGAATCCCTTTTTGTTTGCAGAAGATCGTCATCAAAGCGCCGAGAATTGGTTATGATGCTCCGTAAGTGATAGCGGCTTCACAATATCAAGCTCGCTGCTGACTCTATTCATAGGATTCAAGAAGGCATGGTTTTTGTCTCAATGACATCTGACGACCTTTTAGCTCGTACAGCCGCATCTCATGTTCAACGTGAGGCGACCAGACGCACTGGGCGAAATTGGCACAATGGAATGCAGCCATCTCAGGAATACCTGAATGCGCACCGGCCTCGCCTGCCGAATATTCAAGGGAACATGGTCGAGCCCAATCTCAACACCGAAGCTTCTGACACTGACAACAATAACCCTTCGAGGCCCGTCGAGGGAGGCGAACCTGATCCCATACCGGAGTTTCGCACCATGACCAATTACGATGAACAATCGGATGCACGTTCGGATGCCCACGGACGGAATGACGATGATGACGAGACGCCATACCTCACTGAGATAGAGCGTCTGGAGGCTGATCGGTTCGACGACGCCGCCATCTGTTCGGACACTAGTGACAGTCTGAGCGAAGCTGAACTCGCTGAAATGGGTACATTTCCTCGGCGCCGCCGGGCTTTATCGAGGCAGATCCGAGCCATGCGGCGTCGCTACGAAGCAGCACACCCAAGGCACCGTCCACGTTCGCCCGATACACCTCCCCCCCAACGCCACGAAGACTCGCAGCCCCTGGACTCTTCGCTTATGAAACCTCATGCACGGTTTCACATTGCCAGACACAAGAGCATGGTCAGCATTAAGTTTGATCCCCCACCGTAAGTTCTATGCCTTGCCGCTCGAGAGGGTCCTACGTGTCTAACTTATTGCCACCATACAGCTCAGGAAGATACATCCTTGTCAAGCTGTGGAACCCCCATAGCGGAAAGAACATCGACATTCAAAGCATCGTTGCTTACGGCTATGGTGGCCCGAGGTTCTTTCCAGCTTCAGGTTTCAGATAAACCCATACTACCTCTTGCGTGCAACCCCCACCACCACACAGATATATGTGTTCGCTTCATGCTTGCTGGTTGTGCGAATGTGCAACGCAAGCCACCTTCGGGCGCTTTCAGGGACTGGTCTTTCATCTCATCATACACAGCCAGGACTCGTTGGTCCCTCCCTGACTTCCTTCATACCCATACCCATACCCATCCCTCCTGATCGTAAACCAATACCCAACTTAGATAGAAATGTTTCTCATGCACTCATATGTTTCACGCCTTCTCTGAGGTGGTGAGGCAATGTCCAGAGTCACGATGTTCAGAGTATTCTGGTTACCCGACCGTGCCTGAAATCGGCGTTGTATTAATGTGGGACAATGAATGGAACAGAATGGTCTTCCTTTTTCACTTCAAGGGAAAAAAAAGTCTGCTCCGTGACGTAGCCTTGCTATCAATATGTGTTCTCCACCATCGGGCTCCGGCTCCAGTATACTCACGAAGCCGAGGGCCTGGGTGGAAATTACCTAGTAACTCACCTCCCCATGTGCACATTGACTACTAGATTCAAACAAGCAAAGCGGGATGGGAATGCCTGGATGGAGCCGTCACTCGTAAGGTATAAAGAAATGTCGAATTACGGGAGCGCAATCGAGAGAGCAATGCAGACTGTTTCTTTTTGACAAAGTTCGTAAGTATTAAAGTATGGTATGTGTAGTAAGGCAACGAATGCAGACGGTCCAGTGAACAACAAGTCACCCCTCCGCTCACAGGCTAAACATCAAGCGTACACAAACAGATAGATTGGTAGTCCCCAGTGCGTAAAACTCTGACAAAAATGAGCAAATGAGCCATCTAGCGCCAGTGAAGCAACACATCGGCCCTTCCAACAACCTCAACATAAAACAAAGCCAACGACGAGTTCTGTGGAAGATCACATTATCTCTCGTCAGCAAATCTGAAAGTAGTGTGCGTATGTATGTACAGAAAGAGATGGTTGAGTCGTAGCTCGGTCGTCCGCATTATCGAGATCGGGAGAGAAAAGTCAGGGATGAAAAGAGGATAGTCAGATGAGGGAGCCAAGCGGGATCAACCACGCTTTGAGGAAGAAGTATGTGTGTAGAGAGAGGTAAAATCAAGCTGATACCATGGGCAACAGTGTGATTGGTGCTAGAATGACGTATCGAGGCCGACGTTATCTCGAATCGATTCTCTCGTTTCTCGTCTCTCATGCAAAAGATCGTCGAACGCCGAAGGTGAAATCTCTTCAGGCGAGAGACATCAAACAGATAATCAAACCAAAATGGTACTCCTGAAATAGAAAAAGAGAATCCAACTCCACCCTTAAAACAAAGAAAACTCGTATTTTGGATCCAAGAACGAAAATTCGAAGGAATATGTATAGGTAAATCATATGACGACGACGTCTCCCTCAGCATCCGCTGGGTCGGAAGCCATCATATCACCATATTTACCCACGGTCATCAACATCGAGTCGTCGTCAAGATCAATGGCGCTATCGTCATTATTCGGAGCATGGAAGCCAGCAATGCTCTCGGGAATATTGGCAGGCTTCTCGTTTTCGGTATCATTAGGGTTTGACTCTGCATCCACTTGGGGCCGCAAGGAATCCTGAGTTTGACTCATGCTCTCTGCTGACGTGGAGCTGGGAGTCGGTCGTGCTCTTGCCTCGCCTCCAAGCTGAGAATCAGTTGTCATCATTGAGTTACTTCTCTCGTGACCCGGTAAGTTTGAGGACTTCATGAGAAATCCACTCTGCCCTTGCTGGTTCGCAGCCATACCAGCGTGTTGCAGAGTACTTGGCTTGTAACGCATAAACCCTCCCTTTTCAGCTTGCCATAACATCATTTCATGAAAGAAGACCTTGGTCATCCACCAAGCGCTGAAACTTTGAGCGCCTCCCAGCGTAAGTCGCCGCAGGATGCAATCCCACAGAGCATCGACTTTCTCAATTATGCACTGAGTGCGGTGATGCGGAAAGGCTCCCGGAAGGTTTAGAATGAAAGAGATCCACTTGTCCGGGAAGTTGTAGTCATCGCCGGCCGCCTCTTCGACGGGAAATTTGTGTACTTTGGTGTCTTCTTCGGTATCAGGCTTGGCAAAGAAGGGGAGAGTGGTGGATGGGTTGATGTCTGTAACTGGGGTGAGAAGAGATCGAATGTCATGCTTCAATATCTGTTCAGTTGCACGCTCCGCGCAGCTGGGAATATTGGCTTTCATGATCATTTCTTTGGGGTCAACCAAGGTCTTGAAATCGAACCACATCTGATTTCGGTTGTCGGGATGGCACAACCATGCGGCGGCCGCGTTGGCAGACTGGTTGACATCAAGCATATGCTTCAGTAGATTACAGAATATATGCGCTGGGAGCAGTCTGGCTAGAGAAACATGTGTAGGCTGAGTCTTGAACGTGTCCGCAATGTGGGCTGTCAGCCGTTGCGAGATGGAGCAGAAAGCATCCAAAACCAATTTCGGCACCACCTGAGTGGTGAGCGGTGCGACGAATGCAATCATTTTCTGATACATGATCCAATCGCATTCTTTGATCCATGGTGCAAGGTTAGGATGCGTTAAGAGCTTCTGCACAGGAACTGTCAGCGTGCCGTGGAAGGCCGAGAAATATCGTAACATGTTCTTTTCCTTGCAGTATCGGAAACTGTCAATGACAGAAATACAATGTGAGCGATAAAGAGCTGCAAGCGCAGCAGCGATTTTGGGGTCCGTGTTTGCTGGGAGGTACTGCTGTATATCAGGAAGATGAAGATCTTCATTGTCGATGGAAGCCGTGTCGCATGAAGGTAGGTCGAGCATCTGATGAATGATTTTGCCGGCTTGGCTTGCCATATTATCAAGGGTGGTGGAGGAATCACCATAAGAGTAAGATGGGACTGGGCAACCACAACCTGGATTCGAGGTATTGGTCGAGAATCTGGGGGTAAATGATGTTGTGGGGGAAGGGAATTCGGCGGTGTCGGCAGGTGGTTGAGGTGCGACGCTGATGCTACAGGCTTCATCAATACTTTGCGTCAGTCAAATGGCAAGGAACATTCACCATACCTTTTCTGCATGATATCTTCAACCTTGCTATCCGTAACACCAGTGGAACCATTTCCACTCATCGGTAATTGAGGGTTTAGTGGTGGCGGCTTCTGCTGTTTCTCCTCAATCACGGTCAAATCCACGTAGTGGTACTTTGATTCGCCACGAACGCCCAACCGTCTCGTCTGGACGTTGGGAAAGATGATTCGAACCAATTTCCCGAATGACGCGGGGTTCAACACCGAGACACGTTCTGTCCCACATTTCTCGGCATAACAGCAATAGACGCGATCACGTCTGACCGAGCCGCTACTTTTCCTGCAGTTCTCCTTCAACCTAGAGCCAGGTGAGCATGGCTGACAGAGCCCAAGAACAAACCGCTGCTTACCAGATCATAGCAAAGACCTGCTTCACCTTTTCAGCCTTGCCGCCAGCACCTTCATGCTTCAGGACCTCGGCTGCCATCTGCTTCAGAGTGAACCCTTCAAATTGACGTAATAATTTCCGGAGCTCGTTATCGTTAGCGAGGGATGAGCTAGACCCTTTCTTCTTCTTTGCGCCTGCCTCAGAATTCTCGTTGTCCTCCAGAACGTGCTCCGGCGCATGATTTTCAATCCCACTATCATACATAGCCGCAAACTGTGGCATCGGCATGCCCGGGAGGCCGTGACTCGGTATGCCGGCCGACAATGTGTGATGGGATAGATGGTGACCGTGCATTGCATGGCCCGGGAACTCCTCAGCCCGCGGCATGACGGGATGATGGGCCTCTTGCAGCGTCGGATCGAGAGATGCGCCGTTTACCTGGTGCGACAGCTGCTGTCCGAATCGCATGATGATTTCCTCCGGATTACTAGCAAAGACACTATGACCTGTGGGCTGCGTGGGCAAGAACTGGGGGAACCCGTCGGTGATCTGTTGATCCTGGGTCTGTTGAGTCGTGGTGGAATGAATGCTAGCCGTTGAGCCTCGCGACCGTGGGCGACGGCTGTTCCTTGATACTACAGTTTCCGATCGTGATCGCATGAGATCAGCGGTACCGGGGCGGCTGAGTGGTGCTACTAATTGGGTCGTTTGAGAAGCAACACTCGACGCCTGCGAGGCCGCTCGGCC
The DNA here is from genome assembly GCF_003184765.1 of Aspergillus aculeatinus CBS 121060. Lineage (NCBI taxonomy): Eukaryota > Fungi > Ascomycota > Eurotiomycetes > Eurotiales > Aspergillaceae > Aspergillus > Aspergillus aculeatinus. The sequence goes on from NW_020291505.1 coordinate 349,165, forward strand.
CACTGTGCCTGCACGATTAGCCGGTCAAACTTATAAACTTATGAAGCAGCAGCAGCAGCAGCAGGGCAGGAGGCAACCCAAAACCCAAAGGGACAGACGGTACGCAACGGTCAAAGCCCGATGAACCACCGAGACAGGTCGCATGCAGGAAGAAAAGCAGTATCTCTTACCCATATCAGGAGGCATATCCTTCTTTATTCTTCTTTATTGACTGGGAGGGAAAGATGTTCGGGTACTGCTACACACAGCACACGTTTCGTTGCTGGGTGAGAGACGGGTTTGGTTTGGTGTGGTAACCACGGGCAATAGCGTCTGTTTTGATCCTTCACGGAACCACCCTCGAACCGCACGAATCCCCACCGCAGCAGACGCAGAACAGGCACGAACGCCAGAAGAAAGAGGCAGCGGGTTGTATAGCTTGTCGTCGTCAAGGCATTCAGAGGTTTGTCGTTGAGCTGCAGCAGACTGGCTATGGAAGGCTCATAGCGGCCGCGTTTACAGGGTCGAAGTGGGCGAAGGTCGAAGGAGGAATAAACAGAGAAATCCGTCTCTCAAGCAACGAGGCGGCGGTTGTTTGGGTCCCCGTCACGTGATCCAATGCGGCTTAGCTAAGATGCATTCTTCGCAGCCAAACAAAAACATCCCTGCAGAATGCAATCAATCTTGGCCAGTCCTTGCGTCCGTTAAGATTAAAGGAGCTATTCAGAGCACTCTGGACTGACCATGTATGTATGTATTTTGACCAGTTCTTTTTCTTCTGCACTATACAGAGTACTGTAGTTGCTCTTAAGTATGTATGTTGCACATACATGAAGATACTAGGTAGTACTGTTGTCTTCCGCCGACCCATGGTTCGTCAGTCCCCATGACTAAGCCCATTAGTTCTCGGCCCAACTTGATCTGCCACCACCTGGTCGGAAGCTCGCTTATGACCTCATTTCATTCAATGTCATGTTTGGAACTCATCATCAATAGCCCTTAATACTCAATCAACCCTATGAATTACATGCCCTTCAATCCAGCATTATTCCTGCATCCCCAAGAGACAATCTACGAGGTGGGAAAAAAAGATTCCAAATTCATAGTTAATCTGAATATCCTCACAACCCACGACTCTAAGCATTTATAACCAACGCCGTCCCAAGAACATCTCAGGAGCTATCATCATGTGCCCCCAGTGTGGTATAAAGTCAACACAAAACAATCCTTCAAGCAGCTCCAAACTCCATTCACTGCCCACAAATGCCAAATATCCTTGTCCATTGAAACTCAAACCCGGTAGACTCAAAATAGTCTATTGCATTTGTGCTTTTAGCCTCCGCTCTCGGGCGTGGCGCCAGCCAGGGCCCCAGCGGTCTTCAATCCACAGCAATGGAACCATCACCAATGTGATACCCGCGAGCAAAACAAACGTATAGTCTGGCCCCAGCGCTTCCAGAATGGGCTGTACAGCCGCCACACCTGCAGCTCCTATCAAACATCGCATCAGGTTATTCACCGCCGTTGCGCTGGCGCTTGCTCCGGGATACAGATCGATGACCAACGCGCTGTTGATAGTGAAGATCCCCGTCGCACAGAAGGCGATGAAGTATTGCAAGATAATAGGAACAGCAACATGGGTGCGCAGAGACACGCCATAGACCGCTGTAGTCACGATAAAGATGCCAGTGATCCACCAAGTGTTTCGCATCCGAGCAACCTCGATGGGAAAGTCCGAGTGTGATTTGAGATTGACTCGAGTGCCCGCTGGATATCCATGCTTCTCGCAATATTCGCGCTCGGTCAAGCGGTGGTTGTAGTCCATAAGGTACCCTACTAGGTAAGATCCTGACATACATCCAAATCCTGTTTTATCGACATTAGCAACCTGAAACCCCTGGTAGTGCCTGCTGAGAGCTCAACGTACCGTTGCCCAAAAATGTCAACCCTACTTCAAGAGATGACAGGCCATAGACCTCGCTGAAGAGATCCGTGGTGCTCGAGGTCACCATGCTCCATACAGTATACACTACACTTCCAAAAAATAAGGTGATAAAGACATCCTTTTCGGCCAGGAATTTCAATGGCGCACACACGGTCCGCCAAGTCACCTTCGCCTTTTTTACCCCCGGTTCTGCACCGTCGATAACACCGGGCTGGCTCGTAAAGTGGTATAGAAAAGGCTTGTGGAGGCCATCAAGCTTCACAGTACCATTGCCAGCAATAGGGCGGAGCGTTTCCGGGAGGAGAACCAGGATTGACACTAGACTCACGCCTCCAAGTATGGTCAGGAACCAGAAGATAGATCTATACCCAAGGTACTGGGTCAACAGGCCACCAAAGACCGGGCCAATGCCCTGTCCAAGCATGCGGACTACCATTCTTGTCAGCTTCCATGCTACCAGAATTCTTCTGATTCTGCAGAGCCAAATCTACTTACCTCCGCCGAAGATGCCCACCAAGCTACCCCTTTCCGCGGAAGTGGTGATGTCGCCAATAACTCCAGCTCCTGCATAGGCGTTAGGAGTGCTGCAGCAGTGGATTCCAAATGACAATCTTACCAATCGAAATGGTAGCCGCACTACCAGCTGCCTGCAGAGCGCGAAATGCCATGAGCTCGCCATAGTTCTTGGACTCAGCTAGTGCGATGTTTGCTACTAAGTAGACAACAAAGGTGCCAATGAACACAGGGCGTCTTCCTAAAGCATCTGAGAGAGATCCCCAGAAGGTCGGCGCGAGGCCTTGGACAATCATGTATATTGTGATAGTGAGGGTCGCCAGCGTCATGCTGACGTTGAGTGACTGTTCCACGTTCAGTAAACATGTCTGGATCTCTGAAAGGTTCGAGCACTGCATGGCTTATGCTCTGGATACACACCTTCGATACATCGTCCAAAGCAGGGAAGTAAATATTGGAGGACAGCGGTGAAAAGATGGCAGCCATCGAGACGATGCATACCATCTGCAACTTGCGGGATCGAGTGAAAATATGGTGTGGTGGAGGCTCAGACGATTGACCCTCGAATGTGGATGGATCTTGCGAGATCGAACCCTTCTCTGAGTCTTGATCCGTTGAGGAAGCCACCGAGGAAAGTTGTGGCTCTGGGACCTTTGCGGTCTCTTCTCTCGATGGTGACATGTTTATGGCTTGATTGCAGGTCCAGCCCTGAAGAAACTTGCTAAACAATAGTATCCAATTCAAAGAGGATGGACAAGGAGAGTGTTTCTGCAGACGGACCATGTGCGAGGCCAGTGCACTATATGTCCCGGAGTTTCCCATGTCATTGATGCCACGGACAAGACACGCTCGGACTCCGACAGAAGAAAGGACTAGGCATCTCCACTGCGGAGCATGGTTGATGGATGAGGTCAATCCGAGGACCTTCCTAGATGGGAGTCAAGTGGGTAACACATAGAAGCCTTATCGCATGCACGAGGGCCCGAGTTGGAGGGACCTTCGTCTCCGACCAGTCTCACTTGGCACCCAGCAGGCTAGGTCACATTGGGGCAGATCCAAGCCATTGGGCAGCCGCTGGAAGTGGGAGATATGAAGTGGGAACAACAAGGGTCTGGAAGAGACAAGACGGGGCTGATGTGACGACGAGTGGTCAGGAGTATGAGCTCTGCAAGCCATTGAGAGCTGCCGAGACCGTCGACTAGCGCTCGAAGCTGGGAGCTGACGAATGCAATCCACCTGCAACATAGGATTGGTGTGTTTCAGGGACCCGGCGCATCTGTCATGTATCGCAGAATCTAGAAAGAGCGGAGCAAGTGCTCAGGAATCTGGACGGTCTATTGAGAGACGGCGGCATCACTGCCAGCGGGTCCTTGTGGCAACGGACGATCATAACCGGCGAAACTGTTGACCAACGGAGCCGGAGTCTTTCACGTGCGTGTTCAAGACCGGAATTTCTTCGAGGCGTGGTTGTCATCTGAGATATCCTTGAGCCTCTCATCAGCTTTGCCTGTCGATAGAAGATTCCGACTGGCACTTTGCTGGGACAAACATCTGATCATCTTCAAACGTGTTCCAGTATGTTATTCTTGTCCATCCAGTGCCGGAAGGATTGGGCATGGACGAAGATTTACAGGAGAGACCATTATGGCCATTGATAGGCATGATCCTCATTCTTAGGATTTGCATGGATCTCGGGGATCTACATCGGCACCCTTCGCACTCAGGGTGGATGGGGGACCGGGGGGGCTAGAGTCCGGCCAACCCGAAAACCGGTGCCCACTGCCTCCGAGTTGCTGCCTTAACCTTGACATGATGGCCGGTCCCGCATGCTAAGGTGTTAGACTAGAAGATCTGAGTTCCATGCAGCTTCGCCCGCCGCGGAGTTTGGAATTCTGCTTTGGTGGATTTTCAGCGGCAATCACGGCCTGGATGGAGCCTAATGCGTAGGCTCTCCCTTAAGCTTAATTATGTGACCCGAAAAGGGGGGAGGTTTTCAAAAGGATAATAAAAGCAATTCTCTGGTCTTTAACAGTGAGGCCATATTGAAGATAAAGATCTACAGCATAGTGCGGATGGACAGGGCCAACTGCGGCGTATGCAATAATAGCCCGTGATGACGAGGACTCTCGAGCATCGGTAAATCACTGAATGTGCGCAATCATCTATTTGGGGGGGGGGGCACCGGACAGCAGAGCAGGGTAGGGACAGATCACAAATAGTAGATTGCTCGATTCGGTCAATTGCGGAGCACGATGATGATGTTGATGCTCTTGGGTTTTTCCCAAGGGGGAAATTCGTCTCAGCCGTCATTAGATGAGGGTTCATAAGCACTGGCATGTTTCTGTTGGCCTGGAATCGGTATCACATTGCTCAGAAATTGGGGGATGTAAAACGACCTGGGCTAAATATAGTAAGATAGCTGTGGCCTATGTGTCAAAGATCAGTTAAGTTTCTAGAGAGAATCAAGAAGGCCAAGCGATAAGAGAGGATGGATGGATGTGATTGTAGTGACGGTAGAAAGTCGGAGAATCGAACTACTGTACGGAGTACTCGAAGTCCTATCACGGATTCCGCCATGTCAATCTTGGCGAACAAGACTCGGGGGCCAGAACAAGGGAGCCTAAGGGGGAGAGGAGAAGAGGAGAAGAGAAAAAGAGAAAAAGAGAAAAAGAGAAAAAGAGAAAAAGAGAAAAAGAGAAAATAAGGAGAAGAAACAAAGAAGAAATCAGGGATAAACGGAGGGAAGGACTAATTGGGTTCTGAGATGACTAGTTCAAGAGATTAACGAGGTTAACTTTGAGAAGTGGAGCTTAGGAGGGATGGATCAATGGGCGCAGTGGCGCAGATCGACACCGCCCGCGCCAAGCCCCGGTTGGCTTGCCGCGATTGAGCCTGACTTTTCGAGTCGGTCCACTAAGTTACTAACTATATGCAGTACATATTGCACAGTAGGTACATATTGCACTCGGCATATCATAAAGAATCACACAGCTACAAGTACCCAACAGAGATGTATATTCTTGAATGGACTAGCAGAAGACTCGACTTCACCTTTGTTATAGCATATAGCATATATCTACAGAGGGTAGGTAGATATAAATACTCATGACAGTGCACACCACATACACTGAGGACCTGCAGCACTTGCTCACCGTCACGCTACTCACTGACACGGCCACATCGCATGGCAATCAGCGATAGTGGTCTTATCGCAAACCACATCACAATCATCATTGGCAACAAACGATCTCTATTTCTACAGCTATGACAAGACAATAGTGTCTCAGTCCCAAGCCTGAGACCTGCGAGCCACATGAATTGGTAGTGACTTGGAACTGTGGCCCACTTCATCAAAACAATTGCAACCCAATCAAGCTGGAAAAGAGAAGTTGCATGGGTTAGGCCATACAGTAACTCTCATACACTCAAGGGGTGTGCCGCTAGTTAACCTACTGTGAATGGCTCCTCAGCCAGCTTACTATCCTGCCCCATTTAACTAACCTAGTCGGCCCGTTTGTCAACACCACAGCATAGTTTACTTTCATTATGTTTTATGATAAGATTGATCCCACATGACACTGGTGCTTTCTCAAAGGACCCTGGTCACTATTTGTCACTATGTGAAAAAGTCATCACTCGTTCTTATCCCCTTCAGGTTAAACCCGACATCTCAATGGACATCGTTGGAGGTATATGTCGTTATCGGCGGCTACGGCTACCAATAAACCAAATTGATATAGTGTGTGCATTTTGCATCCCATGAGCCCCTGTCACATCCCTGCTGGCTCGGGAATTGATTGATGGGACGGAGTACTTACTCCGTACCAAGCCAGTGCATTATCTCCAACTCGCCTACCACGCCAGGTCTTAGCTGCAGCTGCAGGGCATTCGGTTGAAGAGAGGGGCAAATGCAATTCAATCAATCAATCTAGTCTAAGCCTTCCTACCCCTCCCTCATTCCGTTCCTTGTCTGTCTGCCGTTACCTACAGTGCAAGAAAAAAAAAAGCCGTATACGGAGTAGTCATTGGTTATTGATCCATAGCATTACAGGGTCTGACCGGGATCTAAGGCTCCGCTGCCAAGTTCAGACTGTGCTTTTTGTTTTGAACAATATCATCATAAGGACCCTGGTAGACAGTATCCATACTCTCTACCTGTGTGCTCAGGAACTGGAACTAATTGATAGTTCTAGCCTTTTTACGTGCACAGGTGATGAGAGTGCAAGTAATGCCCGAGTCACGATCGACACCGTCGCAAGAAGTCAGTACAGGAAGTGTTTCTGTTTGGTAGAGACCCTTTTTCTTCCACACCCCATTACATCAACCCGTCCGCTGCGTGTCAGCATTTTCTTCTCTTCTCTTCTCTTCTCTTTTCTTTTTTTTACCTAAGCAGACAATTTTTTTCAGCCACGAGAATGGCTCCTGCATTAGTACTTGATTTGGTGGATCTACTCGGAGTTGTTTGGACATCGGACGTCATGCTCGGGAAGCCGAGAAGCGAGCTTCCGAGCATCGACCGTGACCAAACGGCTTTCGGGTCCTTGTGAAGATCGCTGCTGTTGTAGTCCTAGTAATGGAGATGGAAAGTGACATTCCTCTTGTCTAGGAAAAGTCAAAGAGGTTAGTCATCTTGCGTGTGGCCAGGCTAATCTACACCAGAGAAACGAGGGTCTGTGGACACTGGAGGATCTGTACCGCGGCAGAGACTCGGGTCATCGATGCTCATTAAACGGTGGTGCCTACAAGAATTCTCCCGCACGTGGGCCCGTGAATAATAAATCAAATTTACATACCAGACCTAATTACTGCCTTGCATCTTCTAAACAAAGGAAATATATCGACGAGGGGGATAAGAGATCAGATAGAAAATACAGGACGGCCACCATGGCTCGGGCAAATAAGGAGAAAAGGTCGTCTAAATGATAAATAAAAGGATGAGCAGAAGTACGACATCCTTCACATGTCTGCCTGGTTGATAAAGAAGAAAAATCGCTCATACCAACCAAAAACAAACGCTGCAGGATTATGTCATATCTCCGCCGGGTGCAAAAGTGATTGATGATCACTTAATCTAGACCAGGTCCCTCTTGACGAATTCGGCCAACAGGGCCTTGCCAAGAGCAGCGGGACTTCTCTCGACGATGACACCAGCCTTCTCCAGAGCAGAGATCTTCGAGTCGGCACCACCCTTGCCGCCGCTGACGATGGCACCGGCGTGACCCATACGGCGGCCCGGGGGAGCACTGATACCAGCAATGAAACCAACAGCAGGCTTGTTGTACTTGTTGTTGGCCTTGAGGAACTCGGCGGCGTCCTCCTCAGCGCTACCACCGATCTCACCGATCATGATGATACCATCGGTCTCGGGGTCCTCGAGGAAGATCTTCAAGCAGTCGATGAAGTTGGTTCCGGAGAAGGGGTCACCACCGATACCGACAACCAGAGACTGACCCAGACCGGCCTGGGTGGTCTGGTTGACGGCCTCGTAGGTCAGGGTACCGGAACGAGAGACGATACCGACACGGCCACGCTTGTGGATGAATCCGGGCATGATACCGATCTTGCATTGGCCCTAGCGCATCAAATAACACCAGATGTTATTGCCAGGGATCACTAGTGGCTTTGGCTTGGGTACTTACGGGAGCAATGATACCAGGGCAGTTAGGACCCACAAGACGGGTCTTGTTCTGCGTCTTCAGGATGTCCGTGATACGGACCATGTCTGAGCACTCGTCTATCAGTCTTCCGACCCGAACAGGCATCTAAAGCGCTCGCTTATCTAAGAGAACATACCGTGCTGAGGGATACCCTCGGTGATACTATATCAAGATCAGCGGCCAACTCACTTTCCGAAAGCTCAACAAGATACGTACCAGACAGCCAGAGGGATTTCGGCCTCGATGGCCTCCTCGATACCCTTGGCAGCCAATGGGGGACTGCAATCATTAGCACCTCGCATGTGCATGTTCAATCCACCAACACCGGGTCCTTACGGAACGAAAAGCGCAGTAGCAGTGGCGCCAGTCTCCTTCACAGCCTCGCTCACGTTGGCGAAAACGGGTCTGTCGAGGTGCAGGGATCCGGCCTTCTTAGGGTTGGTTCCACCAACGACCTTGGTGCCTGGCAGTTGTGAGTTTCGCGTACGTGACCATTTAGAGGGTGCTATTCCGCTTGGCGCCTGCGCAGATGGGGGGAGGGATTGGAAAGATTAATACCGTAGGCGATGGCTTGCTCGGCATGGAAACTGCACCCGGACGGGAAAAAAGCAACGTCAGCGATATATCCTTGACAACCTTTCCCAAATGGAACAAAATACGTACGTTCCCTGCTTTCCAGTGAAACCCTGGAAGATCACCTTCGTCTCCGAGTTGATGCGAAGGTTGTTGACGGTCTCAGAGTAGATGGGGCTAGCTGAAGCTGCGTATCCCCGGCGCTGCGTGGCAGCAGCATTGCGAAGAGCAGAAGCGGTGTTACGGCGGAAGGCCTGCATTTTGGCTGGGGGGAAAGGAAAAGGAACCGGGGAAGGAGAAAAGAGAGGAGAGGGGACGGAGATAAAGACGCACTCGAAAAGGTATGAGTGGTTTCAGGAGAGGGGGAGGGAGAGTTTGAATTAGGAGGGTATACAGAGCAGAGGGAAGAGGCCGGTTCAGAAACGCGATTTGGGAACTTTCGGGACAAAGCTTTAAGCGGATCCGAATTGTCACGGGCGGTCGGTCGGTTTTCTCCCTCACTCCCTTTACATTACTTACTTACTACTCGACCAACCTGTGGTGGCACCCTCGGTCCTCCCGCTTTTTTTTTCCCTTTCCCTTCCACGCTTGCCGCGTGCCATACCCGGGTCACAAGTCACCAGTCACCTCTTATCCAGTTGTTATTCCAATCATTATTATTATCGCTCACTCATTAAATTGTACTTTTGATTGAACCCGAGCGAACGGCCATCACGGGCGCAAGTCTTACCGCGCATCCGCCTCTCTGGTCGCTTTTAATTCGAAAATAACTTCCGCAACCTCATTTGGCGACCGTCGACCGTCGACCCTCGCCCGCATATCTAACCCACGATGGCGACCGTCACTATGACTATGCCGCCACCATCCTCGAAGCCCAAGAAAAATGCCAAACTTCCCTCGGAGAATGAACGGTTCATGCGAGCTTGTTCTGATATTGCGAATGCTCTAATTCAGGACCATGAATCACAGAGGGATCCCACGAAGCCCCGCAAAGATATCAACCTCAACAAGCTGCGGGGTCAAATCGCCAAAAAGCATGCCTTGTCCACTCAACCCCCTCTGACAGCCATCATCGCGGCAGTTCCCGAGCATTATAAGAAATATATCCTTCCCAAATTGATTGCCAAACCAATCAGTATGTTGTTTCGTGCCTTTATGGGGTATGCCGTCCGCATATACTAAACAGTTGCCGCTAGGAACCTCCTCCGGTATTGCCGTCGTCGCCGTCATGAGCAAACCCCACCGCTGTCCCCATATCGCATACACGGGAAACATTTGTGTCTATTGCCCCGGTGGCCCCGACTCCGATTTCGAGTATTCCACACAGTCCTACACTGGCTACGAGCCCACCTCGATGCGCGCTATCCGTGCCCGCTATGATCCTTTTGAACAGGCTCGAGGGCGTGTTGACCAGATCAAGTCACTCGGCCACAGCGTTGATAAGGTGGAATATATCATCATGGGCGGAACGTTCATGTCTCTTCCGGAAGACTACAGAGAATCTTTTGTGGCCCAGCTCCATAATGCTCTGAGTGGCTATCAAACAGACAACGTCGACGAAGCGGTGCAGGCCGGTGAGATGAGTAACATCAAGTGCGTCGGTATCACCATCGAGACCCGTCCGGACTACTGTCTCGACACCCATCTGAGCAGTATGTTGCGCTATGGCTGCACGCGACTGGAGATTGGAGTCCAGAGTCTGTACGAGGATGTTGCCCGGGACACGAACAGAGGCCATACTGTCGCTGCGGTGGCGGAAACTTTCAAGCTCGCAAAGGATGCTGGCTTCAAGGTAGTCAGCCATATGATGCCCGATCTGCCCAATGTGGGCATGGAGCGCGATCTCTTCCAGTTCCAGGAATACTTTGAAAACCCAGCTTTCCGGACCGACGGTCTGAAGCTCTACCCCACCCTTGTCATTCGTGGAACCGGTCTCTACGAGCTATGGAGAACTGGTCGGTACAAGAACTACACCCCGAACGCGCTGATCGACCTCGTCGCCCGTATTCTTGCTCTGGTGCCCCCGTGGACTCGTATCTACCGTGTCCAGCGTGACATCCCCATGCCGCTCGTCACTTCCGGTGTCGAGAACGGCAACCTGCGTGAGCTCGCCTTGGCCCGTATGAAGGACTTCGGAACGACTTGTCGCGATGTCCGGACCCGAGAGGTGGGTATCAATGAGGTCAAGAACAAGATTCGACCTTCGCAAGTGGAGCTGGTTCGTCGGGACTACTACGCCAACGGGGGCTGGGAGACCTTCCTGGCCTACGAGGACCCCAAGCAAGACATCCTGATCGGACTTCTGCGCCTCCGCAAGTGCAGCGCCACGCACACCTTCCGCCCCGAATTCACCGGCCAACAGACAAGTATTGTCCGGGAGCTGCACGTCTACGGCTCGGCTGTCCCCCTTCACGGCCGTGATCCCCGCAAGTTCCAGCACCGCGGATTCGGCACCTTGCTCATGGAGGAGGCTGAGCGGATCGCCCGTGAGGAGCATGGCAGTCAAAAGATCAGTGTCATCTCCGGAGTCGGTGTCCGCAGCTATTACGCTCGTCTGGGTTACTCCCTGGATGGCCCGTACATGTCCAAGACGCTGGAACCCGTTGAAGATGAGGAGTTCTTCTGATGTTTCCACGAGTGATATCGCTGATGTTTTCATGATCCCATAATGCCTCTATTCAGATAGAATTCCCGAGGTCTGTATTATCTGTCCAAAAGTGCTTGTTTTATCTGGGCCATGGGTTGGTCCGCGCATCGGGGCGTTCCAAGGAGTGTTGTTCGAAACGAAAAGCGATCTACGGCGGCTGTGTGTTTTTTCTTTCTTTCCCTTATACACCTTACATATTTTTGGCTAGGTTTTAAGAGCGACGTGAATGGCCTGCTTGTTTACAGGGGTGCCAATGACCTAAAGAATGCGTTGTTGTATCTAATCAGAAAAGAAAGGGGCGGGTATGGAATCTATACTTCTACAACAATAATGCATAAGCGGTGGTTTATAAAGGATTTGTCCAATCGCTGGTTGGATAGGATGCTGGGGAGATCCATAAGCAGGGGCAGAAGTAAGTTACCAACACGAAAGCAGCAACGCGCGCTCTTTCACAGGACTAAACGTACGTACTATATACAGACATACCATACACCATCTTCATGGGTCTATGAAGAATAAACAAGCGAACAAAATCACCAAAAATTGGAGTGAAAAGAGGATCGGGTACTTCGCTCAAGGAAGAAGCAGATAGCGGCGGATCTGGTGCCCTTCTCCTGCCGCCGAGGACCAGAAGCAAAGCAAATCAAATCACCTACTGTGCCTGTAAAGCAAGGCAGCTCGTGATTCAATCTTCTACCCCCCTTCCCGCGAGAGGCAGATGCCACACAGCCACGCAACTTCTTTGTGGAAGGGGGGCGAACGATGCAGCAGCCAGCGCCTAGATCAGAAAGAACCATGATCCTCCCCCCGGGGATCCGAACCCGACAAAGCAAGCCCACACGCAGTTGTAAACGACGTTCATTTCGAGATAGGGATATAAAAACAAAAACACGGTAGTATAGGGCGGGAATAAGGTTTGCGGAAGACACATAAGAGCAGGGGGGTTTTTTTTTCTCGGAACCACCAGCCGGGTGTAGTGGATTTAGCTCAAAGAGATGGCGCCGCCCCTGCGGCTTCTCGTGTGCAGGTAGGCCTGGAAGGCGCAGAATACGAAGAATGCCTGTAGGAAGAGAGAAAAGGACCGTACGTTAGCATCTGTCATGACGGATTCTCTGTTGCCTGGGTGGGATCATGGATGCGGGTGGGAACGGAACGTACGACGTATACAAGGACAGCGGTGTAGATGGAGGCAGCGACTGCGGCGCCATTCTCGGGTTCTTCTTCACCGCCGGTGAAGCTGTGGTGTTCTCTCTGTTTGTGTCAGGGGGTTAGTCATGGCAATTTGTTTGAGCGGGGGTGTGAAGCGGCTGGAGTCTCGTGGGAGGAAGTTGTGATAAAGGTGCCATACTTGGAATAGCGATCCGAGGACTGAGAGAATGACGATGGCGAAGAGAGATATGACCACGCTGGAGAGATTCGGTCAGTTATCTCGAATGGTACACTGGAGGTGATGTTTGAGAGGTCTGAGTTTACCAGGACCAAGCGTTCATCAAAGATACGACGGGCTTCATCTTGTTGGCTGAAGAGGGGGCGATAGCGTTCGAAGGCTGACGATACGGAAGGCAGAAGGGAGGGTGGAGCGGGCCGGTCAAGCTGTATAAAGATAGGCGGAAGGTAGATATACTCTTGTATTGTGTGGGAGCTAATTTTAAAACAAGCAAGATGCAGACAGATGAAGAGAGTGAGTTGAAATTGACCCAGGGCTGAGATTCAGTTGGAGAAGCTGTGATGTCGACTAGGAACTCGGCGGTGCCGGTGCGGTGCTGGTGCGGTCACCGCTAAGCCGCTTTCGGCACTGACGGTCTTTCCGGCTGTCTCGACCTGCGACGGATGGCCGCGTCATTCCACCAAGGAAGTGGGATGTAGACGAAGGTATATATATACATAGTATTGTATATATGTCTGCTGGTGGTAAACTACCACGGTCCGTTGAAGATAACAATATTCTTTGTGAATATTCCAGCTTGGAGTAACTATTAATGGTAAAATGAAATGTTGCTTAGTAGTATATATTTTTGCAGCCGAGCCGCCTAAAGTGCGTATATGTACATGTGCTCGGACAGAATCGATTGTCCTTGATCTAGGAGGTGTTTCCCTGGATGCCCACTTAATGCGACTTGTTCCACTCTATACATCCATCGAACGTTACCCCAGAGCCACCAAAGATGTCCAAAGCACTTCCAATGGTCAAATCAACTCTCCCCTGACTGCTGGCATGAACCATTTCCAAATCCTGCAAACTGCGAGCGCCACCGGCATAGGTGACGGGAATTGTACACCACTGGGCTAATTTGGCGATGAGCTCTTCATCAACACCCTGCTGCAGCCCCTCTACGTCAGCGGCATGGATGAGAAACTCGGAGCAGTAAGGTTCCAGCAACGAGATCGACTCTGCTTCAGTTAGTCTTACAGCTTGGCTCAGATAGAAGCAAAACGGTAGCCCAGGGACTGCAACCGCCAGGCATATCAAACACCTGTCCGCTCCTGCCTCTTGAGATACGAGCAAGGATGGGCGAGAGAGCTAGTGGAATTCATGGGCAGGAACTTGCCTTGGTTGATCTCCATCTCGGTAATGGTCTGCCAGCGGTTCATGGCCACAAACCAAGTGTTGTCCTTTCTACGGCAACTCAAGTCCAAGACCAGCTTTGATCGATCGCCTCCAAGGGCAGAAAGAACGGATTCAAGCCGCTCCTTCGAGAACTTGCCCTCTGGAAAGAGGAATGATGTAATGATCACCTACGAGAACGGGTCAGTCATGACAAGGCTGCACGTTGCTGGTACCAGAGACAGTGAGATCCAGACGCAAGAGCATGGAGTAAGATCAATCCAATCAGATACCTGCAGCTGAGCTGCAGACTGGATTTACGCTGTGAGACAGCAAGCGTAGGCATAGAGGCTCACCTTCTCGGCACCCTGGTCAATCCAGTACTGAGCGTTCTTATCGGTGATTCCTCCAGCCACTTGCAATCCGTTAGGCCAGGCTCGAAGTGCCTCATGCGCTGCCTCATCGTTGCCTGGGCCCAGCATCACGACATGCCCGCCGCGCAAATCGTGCTTCCGATATAAGTCGGCGTAATGACCGGCGGGGAGCTTGGAGACATAATTCGTCTTCAGATCGGCAGCAACATTGCTTAGGGTTCCGCCCACAATCTGCTTGACTTGCCCCGAGTGGAGATCGATGCAAGGGCGAAATTTGGTCATTTTTGAGTTCAAGGATTTGTTCAACGCCTTCTTGGAAATGTCGCGGCGCGCTACGAACTCGATTATAATCGGTGAAATCCAACGAGGGGTCGGACCTATCTTATCGCACGTGACATCATGCGATAACGGCTGACATAAGCACGTTTTGCGGCTAGTCTTCTCAATCGCATGGGCCTTTTTTTTTCTCTCTTGACTTTTCTATGCTCTAGTTTTTGGGTTCCCAACGCACACTCATACAAGGATCGATAAAGATGATTGGGAAACGGAAGAGGGGCACGGCCGTTGTGTCGAGAGCTACAACTTCAGATGACGAGGCCACGCCGCAGACAACCACCGAGTCCTCCCAGGACATTTTCCGCAAATTCTTCGAAGCTCAATTCCAACCGTTGGATGTACCTGGAGGTCAGGTATCCCGCCGTGATGATTCAGAAGACGAAAGCGACGGGGAAGACTTGGAGGCTTCCGATGCTGAGTCGGATTGGGATGGTATGAGCGGAGACGAAGAGGAACCAGAGGAGGTTGAAGTAATTGAGCATCGGGACGTAAAGTCCCAGGACTTGATGGACAAGAAAGCTCGCAAGGCCTTCATGGTAGGATATACTTGGTGGCCCATTGAAATTGAGTATCCTAACGCTGGTACAGACCGCCAAACCGCCATCCTCAATCTCCGAGCGAACCACGGCCAAAACGCCGAAGAAAGATACCGAGGATGACAACGATGACACCGAAATTGATGCGGACCATCTGAAAAACGATCTCGCACTGCAACGTCTCCTAAAGGAATCCCACCTTCTCGACTCAGCGTCCGATCTTGCTCCAACTGGCAAGAATCGCATCAAGGCTCTTGACTTGCGGATGCAGGAACTAGGATCTAAAGAGTCCTTGTACAAGCAAAAGATGCCCTCTTCTCACCGGAGAGGCATCAAAGCCAAGGCCGAGATGAAGGAAAACAAGCGTCGAAAGGAAGCCAGAGAAAATGGAATTATCCTCGAAAAACCGGCACCTAAGTCGAACACCAGCAGCGCCAAACGGCGAGAACGTGGTGTTGGAGGGCCCTCCGTCGGAAAGTTTGCAGGCGGAACTCTGAACCTGAGCAAACATGACGTAGCCGCTATCCAAGCATCAGGCCGGTCAAGCAGCAGAGGCAGAGGCAGGGGCGGTGGCAGAGGCAGAGGCAGAGGCAGAGGACGTCGCTAGTTGTCGATTCTGGCCCATGACACCTGACAACTACGCATGACATGCATCGCGTCCAAATTCCCTTCGAATCTCTTGCACTCAAAACACGCTACCGCTGTGCATAGTGCCTCCGGCTCGGGGCGTACTGTATGCTTGCCTCAGTATCGATTATCGGCGAAGAGAGGGGCTGTAGTTGCTTTCGACCACGCGAGTGGCCTCGAACTGCTGATCTGTTTCACCAGCTCGCCTTGACCCCTATTTGCGAGAACGAACGCCTCCATTGACGGCATGATAGGATGTTTCCAGTTTTCCTGACTCGCGCCAAGTTGGAGGAATGACAGAACCCTCACCGCAACTCCTCTCGTATTGAGTGCACCTGGATGGTGCGGACGTTCAGTCTGCGACGTTGAGTCTACTATCGAACTCCTAACTTGATCGCACAAACCTTATTCTGCCCACCCTTGGACCCGGGCTGCGAAGCACGTACCCTTAGCGTGGGAGTGTTCCAGATATGGCGAATTCTCCGAGTCGAGCTAATGTTTGAGAACGGGAACCCCCAGACCTGAGACAGATCGCTTCGTTTAGCATGTTTGGGGATTCTCAACATGCATGACGATATAGCGAAAGCCGCTCCCCAGTGGTTGACTCCAGTCAGTCACATAGCGCTAATCTACAAACACTTGAATGAAGCATGATCACGCGTTGACTTTCTTCCTGAAATTCTTATCACGGGTAAAAATAGAACAAGTGCGGGTTAGTAGTCAGTGGTCTAGCAGTTTAGTATAGGAGTAGTTCAAGCAACGCTGCTCTAACGAATTGGAAATTAAGAATATTCAGGTTAGACTTGCATTGGCAGTGTGATGCAATAGTACGAGCCTCGCCAACACAATGTAGAGATGAAGGTTCTCTCCCTCTTGAATTGTGAATTGGGGGGTCTCTTTTGTTTGTTTGTTTGTTGACTCTAGTCGATTTGGCCTATTTCTCTTCTAGCTTAGTTGGGGCATTTTTACCCCTATTTTTTTTTCTTTTCTCTTTTCTTTGGTTCCTCGGGAGGGGTGGAAACTTCAGACCAGGGCTGAATGGGGAACCAAGGAGAAATCGAACATCCGATGATCTGATTGAGTTTCTTTTTTGTTTCTTTTTTTTTTTCTTTTTGCGGTTCTGTGGTTAGACTAGTGGTGACGAGCTGGTTTATGGATAATTGTTCCTGGATTCCCCACCGGAGACAAAGCAGTTCAAGTTCCTTTTCAGTGCTCACCCACTGTGTGCCCACTGCCGGAGAGGAGGGGGGGGGTACCTGCATGAAGGACCTGACAATAATAGGTTTAGTGCGTTGGGGAGTCGTAGGGGTAATGATGGGAGTGGGAATTTCTCTTCCCACCGACGCCGTAACCGTGGATGACGGAACTGCTAGTCAGGCACAATATGTCTACCAGTCGATTGTGATTTGTTCAAGTCAACGCTCGACTTTTGGGACGACTACGGGGAGGGGTGTTGGATCGGTCTCATTAGTCAGTCACTTAGTATTGAAACTGGAAAGAAGCCCCGGCCATGTGCGAAATTCCGCAGGAAACAAGAGGAAACAAAAGAGCCGGGAGGAAGGAAAAAACGACTCCATCCAGGGCTTGCTTGTCGTCGTTTCAGATTCTGCATGTAACCCAATTCTGAGCAGGGCACCAACCCCACCAGAGCTCGAAGAACGTGTCGCCTTCTTACTGCTACTACTATTACGATGACTATAGAATTCGAATGGCACGGAGGTTGATTAGCAGAAAGGGTCAGGATAGCAAAGTAATTGTTGCATGTTGTTGACTGAGTAGCTAAGTGCAGGCACTTTTTCGTCACAGGGATCCACCAAAGATTAAGAAAAAGAAAAAAAAAATGAAAGAGAACGGACTCGGGCCACTCTGGATTTTTTAGACTCTGAATAGTCGAGTAAATAGTATCGGATGTCCTACCAGACTGACCTATACCACCCATCAACTAAGACACAACAGATACACCAAAGGCACCTCGGCGTTCAGCGATATGTCAAAGCATGCGTAATGATTAGCTACATGGTGATTCTATACCATCTTCATCGTCTTTGAAGTTGGTTTGACCCAATACAAACGACGTATCGAGTAATCGCTAGTTCTAGTAGGGAGCCGGCTTGATTCATGGTCTAGTCTAGACTGACGGGAGGAAATCCGATGGTTTCACGGGTTGACCTGCCGGATCTCCAGTCGTGGTGGTTGAAAGGAATCTGGTCCGTCCATTGCAACGCCGAGGTTTACACGAAGGGGGAACAATGGCGCTGATCAGCCAGCCCCAGTCCGACGTATCCGATTTTCCCTGTGAGGTTATTCGATATCCCCCGTACTGCGTTGCTTGGCCCTCACTTAGCCTGGCCAAAATGGCAACAGACCGGCCTGCTTTCCGTTGCTCGTCTGATCCACGAAACAATGCCAACTTTGGCATAGCAAGCCATACAGTTCTCCTGAAGAACGAAGGTGCTGCTGCATGCTATCGTGGCGAAATAGCTTCCGGGACAGGTCTCCCATGACGTAGTCTGGCGAGAAGTTATCGTACCGTACTGTCCTGATGAAATGCTCATAGCAACATTCGCAAGTCCAACGGCAGGTGCGCCTCGACCTCCTCCCCCCCACCCACGTTCTCGAGAGATCAAGTCATATACGAGTATGTGTTGACAGTGCGCCTTGCTCGCTAAGTACTAGGTAGCCTCATCTTTGGATCAGTCGATGCTCTAAATCGAGAACGGAAGGCAGATACAGCATCTTGCAACTTACCCGAATATGGACCAAGCGCTGACCCATACTCTCTAAGTTAACTTATTAGATATGAGTAATGGGAGGCTTTAGCTTCCGAAACCCGAGAGTGAGCCTCGTCGCCTCGTCGCGACTCGCGAGGATTTCATAGCAGTGACATGCTGTCGCTGGACTTTTCCAGATGGGTTCTCGGGGTTGGACGATCAAACAAAGACTCCGTTGCGCGGAGCAGGCCAAGATCTTCTGGACTCTACATAGTAAGATCAATATTCTGTCCCGGGCACCGATGTTTACAGTCCACAGTCCACAGTAAGGTATCCGTAGCTGCAGGTGTACGGAGACAGTATCCATAGTTGGCGCAGGTTGTTTTGGTCCAGGACGGCGGTAATTTATGGCTCCAGTCCCGTCCGCCGAGAACCCGGTAGACCGGAGTCAGGTACAATTACCAGATTGGGCTTGGTAGCAACGGACCTTTCAAGGTCTAGAAGAATTTTCTCCATCAGGAGAGCTTCGCTGCTAACCTAACCTTAGCAAAGTCCAGGGAGGCTAGGAGTTTAGGACCTCCTCGTCGCTCCACTGCTCCATACGCTGGGCCGTACCTCGCCTTCATCGCATCGTGTCGCTGCGCAAAGAGAAGAGCTCTTTCTCCCGCGTACGCCCTCTGCCCAGAACTTATCCTCCTCGCCTCTTCTCTCCCCGTCGGGAGATCACTATCCGCGCACTCCGGCGAGTGTACATACGTACCACGTAGTTCTCTATAGGGCTCGCCCGGGAATCTCGGTGATCGCCCAATGTAGCAATCAACACCCGCCTTTTAGACTCCTGACCACTGGGCCATCGGAGAATTCTTCTCGGAGGGTCAGTACGTAGGTATTCAATAATGGGCTTAGCAAAGGGTCTTTTGCCACTGATCCCGGACAAAGACAACGCTTTGATGTTGATCAGGACTGTCTAGATTCCCCCCCCTGGATTGACGGACTCTGACCCCAACAGCACGGTACCCCCTCGCCCCCCTCAATGCTCTGTACGTTTATACGTATGTGCAAGTGCAATTGATGATCACTTCGGCCGAGTCAGTGGAGTGAGTGAGTGCCTGGGAACTTACCTAGTAAGGGTGACTGGAGAGATGAATCTTACATAATTAGGGGCAAGCCAATGAGGACGAGGCAGTACTGCACTATGACGATACTCCCCCTGCTAAGGTGTCGACCTAGTACGGAGACTGGGTGCATACCTAAGTACCACGAAAAATCCTTTGTCTGCTGCCCGTGATGCATATCCAGTCACTTCTCCGAAAAGATCATGTACTGACAAAGCTCGAAATCTTGCATTGATCTATCATATCTCGGAAATGGCCACTACTTCAGATGGCCAAATCAGAGTGCTCTGTGATTAAGCTTCGCCGTTTGCCGGTCAATCTTTCGGTTGTGCAGATCAGTCCCCGTTGATGTTCAAGATATCCAACGTCGTGCTTCTGACGACGATGCTCTGGTTCCGAGTGACATGCAAAAGAACAAACAACGAAACCCTTTTTTTTTGGTATTTCTGCAAGCCATGATTGGTCAATTTTTCGCCCTCCTTGTCGATGCCAGATTGGACAGGAAGAGGGGGATTGAAACCCAATCTTGATAGATAGCCGGGCGTGTCAGTCTTCCGCTTCGGCTTCAAGTTGCGAGAATAATGAGTGCACAGAACGGATGAGCCAAGATCTGAAAAAGTCCAGTGGTGAATAGATCACAAACCCATGTGATTACAGCCTTATGCGCATGGTACGGGCAGGTTGCACACGGACCAAATTTATGTGTCTCAAAAATGAGCTTGGATAACCCTCCTCCCCCCCATGGTATGTTATTTTAATTAAACTACCCCGTAGATCGACTGCTGGTATATGAGGTTAATGGCTGTGCACTTTATTACGATGCGCGAAGCCCAAATGTTATGCATTCCATGCTATAGGAAATCCCGGCGATTATGGCCTGCTGGCCGACCTACGAGTGTGCGCGGATCCATTGTACAGTCCAGTACCGCTTCTGGGCCTCTGATCTTCTCCTCGGAGACGCGACATCGGTTTACCTTGATGATTGATCAACCCCCCCTCTCCCAAAAAAATTGAAGGAAGAGACAAGAAGATAGCTTTAGCTATGGTACTTACTCTTAAGAGCCAGGTTCAATCATAAGTGGCGTCGTTTGGCGCTGCCGCTTGGTCGCTTCTTACACCATATCTGGACGAGTAACAGGAGATGGACCGTTCAAGAACCTGGCCCTTAAGTTGCTATAATTACAGCATGGGGTCCATGCAAGTTTAGGGAGATAGACCATTACAGACCTACCTACTGAGTTGAGGAAATCAGCACCCACGAAAGCTGGGGCAATCGATAGGAGAGACAGCTGGTCGATGTACCGTACAGAGAGTCGATAGACTCTTGCGAGACCCAACAATACTCTATTGCCCCCATTCCGGAGTTCACGTAAGAACTCTTTCCAGTTGTGATCCAAACATAAGCGAGAGTAGAAGTCCTTCTTTTGCTGCCTGCTCGGATGCCCGCAGATAACTCTGCATTGTGCATGCAAAATGTCCGACTACCAGTACAGTACTCTGTACAGTGCATACTCTTAGTGGCTCTGATGGGTGGCAGTCAGATGCCGGCAGATAGATGATCACCGACGACGATAATGATAGAGCATTGACCGTGTCACAGCACTGCCATTATTTGCTGCGCTATTACATCGCATCACATAACATAGCCGAATGGAGATGATTCACGGCTAGCTATAGTGTACAGTACTTTACAGTACAAATGCTATTTACAGCCTGGAGGAGGCGGGTTGGGAGGGGAAAGAGAAGAAGGGGGAGGAAGTCAGGACACGGCAGGGTAGGCAAGGGCACGGACCGAAATCAAATGTCTGTGAGCCTGTGAGGAGCAGGACTGAAAGGTGGTGGAGGCAGGAACTTGGAACCTTGAACCTGAAGACGGACTCGACGCCTGCTCAATACCCATTTATGCCCATGGGGGATATTCTCATTCTGGATTGGGCCATTGGGGGCCACTGAGAGGCTGAGACGAGCATCGCAAGCAGTAGCCGTGCGGGCCAAAGGGATTGCACCTTGCCTGCTATTGGTGGGAAGTTAAGCGCTTACCCTGAAACAAGGGGGCGAATGCTTCACGATTGTTTCCCGCGCCAGTTTTATCGGGGGGAGTGAGTGAGTGTTCACTGTTCAGTGTGTGCAGTCTTGTCTTGGCTTGGCATGGATGGGGACTTTTTGGTTCCACTCTGTGCAGCGCCGTTGGATGATTTGCTCCCTCGACTGCTAGCTACCTAAGCTATAGAGGTACTGGACTGGACTGTACCCTACTACGTAGTGACAGCATGTTTGTTGTCCCTGCCCCGAGAGTCAGTCAATCAGTCCGTCATCTTAGCCGCCGCGGTGAACAGTTTGCTGCGTGTGGGGACCGAAAGGGGGAAAGAGAGGCAGAGGTGATGAGGCAGGAAATGCTGGAATTGGCCCCCCAGGAAGCGCCCCCAAGAAAGGTTCATTGATGCAGGAGCTGTTAGTTATGCATGTATGTAGACATATCATCCACACAAGCTTGGTTTTCCCTTGATGATCAATCCATCATCTCTGAAGATTGCACATATAGTACTATAAGTTACTTTGCAAAGAATCCCGTGCTTGCTGTGATAAGCGAATTCCTTCCCCATAAATCTTTCTCAGTAGCGAGATGAGGTATCAAGATCAGGTCTTCCCCTCATTTTTACAAGGTAAGTAGGCGGTTTAGCTTCCCCCCACTTCTAGTACCCGTGACTTGTGATGCATACTTCTACTACAAGGTATGCAGTCTACGATCTCTCGGACATAGGCCATTGCTAGGAGTAGGAACCTCATAAGCCTACCACAGACTCGTGGGTTAATATCTGCCATTCTTCGATCACTGATCTTGTATGTTCAGTTTGTTGCCCCTGAGTTGGCTCTCCGTTGGCCGACTAGTAGAGCCCGGCAAATACGAGGACTGTTTGCTCGCCATGAGGAAGTCGAGAACATTGGCAGTTGGCTACTTGGTAGTGATGAATTCACTAATCCGAGAGAAGAGATGGACCCAGCCATGACAACAACAAAACAACAATAATCCAGGACTGCTTGCTTCCCAGTCCATCAGTCAATAGTGGTGGGGCCCTTAAGGGCAGAGGCCAGAACGGGTCAACAGTATTGATTGATTGAATAATGGATGGAGAGATGCCCCACACCTTCTTGACTTACGTTTGTTGTCATTGGGGTTCAGTTAGCTCTTCTCCCCTGAAGGTGGAATAATGGTGGATACTAGATAGACTGTACCAATACCGTGGTTACTGGTATCTTACCGCCCGGGTGCCCGTCGAACAATGAAAGTTAACTAAACTAACTTCCATTCTTTTTCCCCTCCTCCCTCCCCCCTTCACAAAGTTCAACCCCACCTCTCGGTGCTTCTTCAAGCGTTGCGATATTGGTAGCGTCATTAGGAGGATATTTTTGGACTCGGGTGAGAATGGTGGAAAGGGGAAGCTTAATTGAGAACCGGTAACTACGGTATCTTAGGATCTCAGAAGAGTACCTAACAGGCTTGCTTCCCTTGACTTCTGGAGCCGGTCCCTGGCGCCAGTCTCCGCTTATGCCTGGGTCGAACCGTCGAAGCCCTACTTTTTCGCCGTGCGCGTTTCCTGGTGTCTAACCAATTCGAGAGTCAATCGAGGTGGCCTAGGACAATAGGATTGAAAAGGCGTTTGAGGAGAAAAGAAAGAGAGAGAGAAGGAGGGAGGGATGGTGTGTGTTTTTTTTGTGTATGTAAATGTGTATGTGTTGCTCCTAAGAAATGCACCGAGTGAAAGAGGTAGAGGTCTACCTCAATAGCATCAATCAGTGTTCAGGCTTCGACTTCTTTACGTCCGTCCTATACAGAGCAGAAAGGGCTTCCTACTGAGTAGGTAGGTACTCGTTAGCTAGGTAATTAGTAATTTGCTGAGTAGTGCGCACAGTCTGTTAGTGTTGTCTACTCCGTAGTACTGAGTACTCGAGTAGTCTCCGTAGTAGAAACTCGATCCGCGGGTCTCGGTCGGCGCTCCCTGAATTCCTTCTTCCCAGTTCTGACGCCGATTTTGCCCTCTTTTCCTTTTTTTTTTTTTCCCTTTGGTTTTTCTCGGTCGTTCTTTTTTCTGATTATTCTTATTTATTTTTATTCTCTCTTTTTTTCTATTTCCTTTTTCTTATTGCCCCCTCCCCATTATTATTTATTATTATCGATTGGCGTTATAATTACTACTTACTGCTGGACTTACATACCAAAACCTAGTTATACCTTCTTACCTACTACCTCTTTCTCCAACCACACCACTGTAAAAAAGCAAGTCCTACCTCAATTCTCATCTCCCTCTTCCTCTTTCTCCTCCTCCTCCTCTTCTTCCCCTTCCTCTTTCTCTTTCCCCTCCCCCTCTCTTCCTCCCATCACGACTTGCCTCTTTCTTCTTTTCACCTCCTTTCGTTTCATTTCCATCCCCCCCTTCGCCGTGCGAGTTATTCTAAGAGACTTGTAATCGGGCTGGCCCAGTTCAACTCTCCATTGCTCTCTTTTTCTCTTCGCCCTTTTCTTACCCGTTTGGACGAGGGGCCGGCAACGTCAGCGCCTAAACGACGACGAGAACAACAACAACACATCTTACCCAGGAGGCTGGTACTCTTTTCTCAGATCGCGTGTTTGGATCTCACTTGTTTCACGATTTATCGTCGACATACATCCAATCTACCCACAATATCAATCACTTCTCCGGGTCGTTGCTCTCTCTCTTTCTCTCGGAAAGTCGCCCTTGGTGATTGCGTGCGGTCCATCCGCTTTTTCTTTGATCAGGTTCATTTGGCGGTGCGTCTTCCTTGTTCGGCCCAACGGTGGCTATGTTTAACATCCCGTCCACCATGAGTCTTTGTTTGCGCACATGCATACAAACTTCGCTTGCCGACTCGGGCTGATGGAATTCTCACCAGACCACTGTATCACATTCACAATGTATCCCCAACATGGTGCCCCTATGGCGCCTCCCCAGAAGCCAGAGACATTTATGCTCTCAAACGAAGCCCAGCAAAGCCTTCCTCATGATGCGCAAGTCGCACTGCAGCAGGTCGACAATCGTAAGTCCTATATCATGCCACTGCAACGTTATCTGGGCTTCCCCCCTCCGTCGCCACTCTAGAAGCTGACCTTGTGCCGCCTCCCCACAAGTCAAATATTTCCTTCTCTCAGCGCCCGTAGACTGGCATACGGATCAACTCATCCGCAGGTTCCTGCTCCCGACAGGCGACTACATATCATGTGTTCTCTGGTTAGTTTGGAGTAGAAGAAACAATGGGTAGGGAAAGGCGCACACGCTGATTGGTGACAGGAACAACCTCTTTCACATCTCGGGCACGGATATCGTGAGATGCCTGGCCTTTAGATTCCAAGCCTTCGGTCGCCCGGTCAAAAACTCGAAGAAGTTCGAGGAGGGTATCTTCTCGGATCTGCGAAACCTCAAGGCCGGAACTGATGCCACGCTCGAAGAACCCAAGAGTCCATTCCTCGACTTCCTGTACAAGAACAACTGCATCCGCACTCAGAAGAAACAGAAGGTATTCTATTGGTACAGCGTGCCTCACGACCGCCTTTTCCTCGATGCGTTGGAGCGTGATTTGAAGCGCGAGAAGATGGGCCAGGAGGCGACCACAGTTGCAGTCAGCGAGCCTGCTCTGTCTTTCGAGTTTGATTCATCGCAGTCCTTGTATGAACAGCTCACAAAGGCACAACAAGCGAACTCATCATCGTTTGCTGCTCACGCAAGTACGACATATGGCCAACCTGCATCCCCAGTGGTTCGGACCGTTGACGCTATGCCTCCTCCTCAGATGGCTCCCCAAATGGCTCCCCCGGCGCTACCCCTTCTCCCGGACGAGTCCGGCCACCCGGCGATGTACAACCCGATCCCCATGCCTACGACTCTAGCCCAAAACGTTATTAAGCGTGAAGCAGAGTATGGGCAGATCCAGTACGATCGCAACGGGATGCCGATTGCTCGCATCCACCAGCGTCATGCCTCAATGCCAACCTTCGTCGAATACTCCCCGGCTCCGTCCTTCGTGTCCTCGCAGTACGAGGATTATTCCAATCGGGGTTTATCGTTTGAACCAGTCACGCCTCCGCAGCACGGTCACCTTGGCGCTGAACCAGCCTATATCGCCAACGAAGATACCGGTCTCTACACCGCTATCCCAGATATCTCCTCGGCAGCACCTTACCATCCGATGATGCAGCTTCCTCCTTCGAATTTCACAAGCGCTCACTTCCCAACTCCGGCTAGATCTTTCCCCTCAAATGTCTATTCCATGCTAGAAGGCTCACCGACGTACAAGCAGCGTCGGCGCCGGTCCTCTATCCCTCCAGGCGTCACTAGTGCTGCTGCTACTATGCACCCGCAGGTTACGGCCCCACAACCCCAAGCTGTCACTTATGCCGCCCATCGGCCAAGTGACCTTCGGCGGTCTGTGTCCAGCTCCGTGGCCCCTATTCCAGAGGCAGGAGATGATTCGCATCACGACATCCATCGCTCCCTCAATGGTTATCGTGCGGCGGTTCTTCCTCAGAAGAATTTGTTGCATGAAATGTCGCGCCATAGCACCCCCTTGTCGAGTTTGGATGAAACTCCTGAGTCGCATGTCATGCGTCCCACGAATGGTACAGATGAACTCGCTCCTCTTCCAGATGGCGAGGCGCTCGACGTTCCCGCCCAGCACAGTGCGGGAAGCAAGGTAGAACGATATGCTCCTGGGCCTGTTCGCCGGGCTCGGAGCGCTACCATGATGGAACTTGGCCCCTATCCACAGAAATCGCATTCCTGTCCGATCCCGTCATGTGGACGTCTGTTCAAGAGACTAGAACATCTGAAGAGGTTAGTCACTATCACTATCTTTGTCTGGTTATTCTGTCCGCTACGGCTGTGTGCCAGCACGGCTCCTGTAGCTTCTTGCTGACATCTGATGCTTAGACATGTGAGGACTCACACTCAAGAGCGACCTTATCCTTGTCCCTACTGCAACAAGGCCTTTTCCCGGTCGGACAATCTTGCACAGTAAGTCTTCCTGGTATGCTATTCTAGTATCACAGTCCCCTAATGTCGTATACCAGGCACCGTCGTATTCACGAGGCTCAGCAAGATGGTCAGCCGCCAGTTTCTGTGCCGGATGATGACCTTGAGAATGAGGAGAACGGATTTGGCTCCCAAGATGAGGGATCCTCGCCGTCCGACTCGATGCCAAGTGCTGTCGTCCCTAGTGTGACCACAATGCCATCTGCAATGACTTTGCCGGCTTCTATGCCCACCATGATGGCTCCTCATATGATTGCGCCCCAACTTTTGCAACAACAGATCTGAGGACTCCGATATTCTTCGGAAATGCCTGAACCGCATTAACCTTTTTTATATCGCATATACTCTGCGGGTAACATACCTTGATCTTCCGTCATATTATGCCGCCTTCTTTCGGACCTGGCTCATGCGGGTCCTATGTTCATACTACCTGCTTCTGGATGACCTATCGAATTTGTGTTTGATTTGGTAGACCCTCATTGCTTATGCCACGTCCCAGCGATATTCCTCGAACCATCTCTGGCTACCTGTGGTGGCTTTTTGTCTTTAGGCCTGTCCTTTGTTCGACAGTCACAGCGATACCCTGGCAATACCCTGGCATGGACGAGCAACAGCTCCCCTGTGACTTATTTTGACGATCGCGCTGGATCTACTTATCCCTAATACGCGCGACATCGACATTTGCGATTGTGGACTACGCTGGTAGATTCCCATAACAATCGGGTTTCTTATTCTTTTCTTTTTCCTTACCCCCTTATCCTCTGCGCTTCGGTTCGGCCTCTGGTTCTGTTTCTTCCTCATGTGTTATGTTGATAATGGGAATCTCTTGTATCATTTTTTTTCTTTTTCTTTTCTCATGATCCTGTCACTTTCTTTGCCTGCATTTCGATCAAATATGTTGAGGTGGGAAATGGTAACCTTGGAGACGCAAGTTAAGACAAAAACGGGGTCCCCAACTCGAACCTTGGGAGAGAGGCTATGACTACCTAGTATGAGGCTCGGGAGGTTTATCTGGCGACCAATCCGGCGCGTTTGGGCTGAAAAGCCCTGGTATCCTGGATCCGAAGCATGGAGTCGCCATGAATGGGAAAGCAAAAGGTGGGACTTGTGACTGTGGCAGGAGTGTTCTGGTTCTGGCGAAATACATGCATATAGATATGAATCAAATGGTAATGAGATTTACCCCAGTCAGACGACCTTCAATCACCCCGTAGTGTTTCATGAATGGATGGATTGCTTTTCCCCGGACTAAACGGGAACAAATCGTGGCTCAGTCACGTGGGTGGCCTGCTGACGTCGACCCAACCTTACCAAGAAGAAGCGAGGCGCGAAGGACACATGACATGCTTGCTGTTCATCATCATCTCATCTCCTTTGCCTTACCCTTACCCTTGGGGCTGGCTCTTATTATTTAGATATCCTCCAAAGTCTCATGCAGTCATGGATCAATATCAGGACTGAATCATTCCCATTTCAACTCCGTTTCAGTAAACATTCTGGTTCTGCCCGATCCAACCCGCGTTGCCTCTATAGCCTCCCGCCCGGCCTCGTTTAGAGCTACACTTGCTTGAGCTTTGAGCAAGGAAATCATCTAGACGCAGTGACTTGGCTTTGACTTTCTCCCTCCGGCTGCTTCGACGCGCTCGGCTGTATCACCTCTGACAGGCACTGTCTTCCCACTTCGTGCAGACGAAGCGTGGTCGCCTCTACCTCAACCGTTGATACCCTGGTCATCTTGAGAAAATTACTCAGAAGACTGGATCATAGCTCAAGCACATCAGCTCAGAGTAGCCTCTGCTAGTCTATTTTGAGGGAACCCTTTTCAGAACACGATTTCAATGCCGGAAGCACATTATCGGTTTGCCAATGAAACGTCCCCTTTGGTGGGAGCAGCTGACAGTAATGAAGTGACTTCAATGACGCACTCCGGAGAATCAAGTGCAATCAATGGATCGGGAGATACTCCCGATATATCGGAGACCAAGAGCAGCTGGTATCTGTTCTTGTTGACCTTGAGTATTGGCGGGTGAGCACTGACCTCCATTCGGAGCATGAGTCTGCTTCCCACAGCAGCCAGAAAGCTGATAACTATATCCACTGTCTCAGTCTTCAGGTCGTATGGTCTACTGAGCTATCCAATGGATCGGTAAGCTCGCACGGTCCCGCCGCATGATCCTGCTTGGACTAATCCCTGGGGGTGGCTGTAGCCCTATCTTTTGTCTCTTGGAATGAGCAAGGCTCTACTTGCTTTCGTTTGGATCGCCGGTCCTTTGACAGGAACCCTCGTTCAACCCTACATCGGCATCTGCAGTGATAACTGTCGCATATCATGGGGGAAGCGAAAGCCGTTCATGGTGGTCGGCGGTGCAGCGAGCGTTGTCTCCCTCCTTGCCTTAGCCTGGGTCCGAGAGCTCACAGAAGGCCTCCTTGGAGTATTCGATGTTGCACCGGGGTCCGATGCGTCTCAGACAGTGGTTATTGTGCTAGCCACTATCCTGATGTATTGCTTGGACTTTTCTGTAAATACTGGTAGGTCTGGCCAGAGTTTGCCCTCGTGTGGCTTGATCGCGGAGAATGCTGACGGGAGTTTGGCTACAGTCCAAGCAGGTATCCGGTGTTTCATTGTTGATAATGCGCCCTCACACCAGCAGGAATCAGCGAATGCGTGGGCCAGCCGCATGACTGGTCTGGGCAACATCCTTGGATATATTTTTGGATACGTGGATTTGCCCAAGTACTTCCCATTATTGGGCAACACGCAGTTTAAAGTGCTGTGCGCTTTAGCATCACTATCACTTATCTGTACATTGTTGGTCAGTTGTTCATACATCAAAGAACGAGATCCACGACTGGAAGGACCTCCATCCGGGGGCAACCCTGGCTTGGTTGCTTTCTTCAAGCAGGTCTTCAAGTCGATCCGATTTCTACCGCCAGAGATAGCGAAGGTCTGCGAGGTCCAGCTGGCTGCTTGGGTCGGCTGGTTTCCTTTCCTGTTTTACTCGACCACATACATTGGACAGCTTTTTGTCAATCCAATTTTCGAAGCACACCCGGGGTTGTCGGAGCATGACATCAACAAAGCATGGGAAGAAGCCACCCGCATTGGGACATTTGCACTTCTTGTTTACGCCATTATCTCCTTTGTGGCTAACCTGACCCTGCCGATTCTTGTTGTGCCTACATACAAGCCGATCGTTGCCAGCGAGTCTGAAGTTTCAGATGATCAATTGGAGGAGGAGCCTTTCCTCGGCGATCGGAGGCGATCATCCTCAATAGGAACGGCGATGGAAGCACCTACCGGTATCTCTCCTGAACCCAAAGGTGGATACGCAGAAGGGGCTGGGTGGCTCTCCAAATTACAGATTCCAGGCCTTACCCTCCGCCGCGCTTGGTTGATCTCGCATGTCAATTTTGCCATCTGTATGTTTAGTACGTTCTTCATATCGTCATACCAAGCCGCTACCGTGGTTGTCGGGCTTGTTGGAATCTCATGGGCGTTGACGCTTTGGGCGCCCTTTGCCCTAATCTCGGCGGAGGTATCGCGCATTGACACGGAGCGCCGGCTTCGACGCCAGCGGGCTGACGGTACGGTACCCAACACCAGCGTCTCCGCCACTCCGGCTACGGTTAGGGAAGACCTCGAACACGGGCACAATGTGACCACTGATAAAGGAGAAGAGGATGAGAACCTGGCGCAGGCGGGCATTATCCTGGGGCTTCACAACGTTGCCGTGTCAGCGCCTCAGATCCTCTCGAGTCTGATCTCCAGTGCCATCTTCAAGGCCTTCCAGAAACCTCGCGGGGAGCCGTGGGACGATAGTGTCGGATGGGTGCTAAGATTTGGAGGCTGCGCGACGCTAGTTGCGGCATGGTTGGCTCACAGACTCGCGGAGGGAACTCGGTGAGTGTATGCCTTATAGTAGGAGCAGGAGCAAATGGCGCTTTCACCGGGTGCTCAAGAGGACTGACGGAAGACTATCTCAGATGAGAGTAGAGTGTAATTAGTCACGTATGTAAGTAGTCGGCCCCTAGCTAGTCAGAGAACATCAAGAACAATTTAGAAATCAGGTATCAGTGCTTATTTATAACACCTGGGGCTTTGATTTTACCAGATTAAAAAGATGAGTGTAGATAGACCACAAGGGATGAGAGAGAGAGAGAGAGGGAGAGAGAGAGAGAAAGTAGAGAAAGTAGAGAAAGTAGAGAAAGTAGAGAAAGTAGAGAAAGTAGAGAAAGTAGAGAAAGTAGAGAAAGTAGAGAAAGTAGAGAGATCCATGCATACCAGCAGCGGAGGATCAATTGCGGGCCGAACACACACACACATCCTACCAACAGCGGGACCCCGACGGGTGTTGACGAATCCTACCCAAGTTACTAAGTTAACTACCGGAGTGACTTGCGTAGCTTCCCCCCCCCCCCTGTGTGACGACTGATTGATGAACTGGTTGATTGATTGATTGACTGACGGATTGAGTGCCCGCCCGCCCGCACTATCAAGACTACCGTAGGTACCACCGCTCCGCAGTAGCAGCAACAACAACAACAACAACACACTTATCGTTGTCTGTCTTCTTCCACTTACTAATTTATTCTCCTCCATCCTTAACCAACTATTGTACCTTATCCGTACAACGACCTCTTCTACTCCTCCCTCCTCCTTTTTCTTCAAATTTACTATTCTAGTTCTCTTTTCTCTTTTCTCTTTTCTTTTCTCGTCTCGGTTTTTTCCACACTTGAAATCTTACCGACTCTAACTTCCCTCCCGTTGGATCGTGCATGATCCGCGGATGATTATGTGTGTCTGCGATTCCACTCTGGCGCCAGACACTCGCCGTTGGGGTTAATCGTCCGTTTGCCATCGTCCGCGTCGACAAGCCAAATCTTCAAGTACAATGGCTAGTCAAGTGATGGGCGATGTATTGCACCAGTTGCTCCGTATGTGTCCCTCAATTTGATTGCGTCTCGATCGGGGGTTTCCAATTCCCCCTTCTGCGGAAGAGCTATTCCTCCATCTCAGGCGCGCCCATCATAGGCACGATGGCTGACTAGAATTTATGTATCCTAGGTAGAGCGGTGGACTCTGACACAGATCCCGACGATGGTACGCGATGCGATTTTGCTCACAAAGACCGCAGCCCCAAAACTGACATGCCTATTCTTCAGCTGATGCTCCCGAGGCCGGCACCAAGGAGTTCTTCAGCTCCTGGGCGCTCTTCATCCTGATCATGCTGTTGATGTTCGCGCTCTTCACCAGTTACATACTACAACAGAAAAAGATTCAGGCGGTCCATGAAACAGTCCTGTCCATCTTCGCGGGTGTGTTTGTCCAACCATCAAGGGCGGATGTGGGCCGCAATGCGGTGCCCTTGCGATTCATAACAAAGGCTGATGGACGCATACAGGCATGTTTGTCGGGTTGATTATACGCTTAAGCCCCGAATCACCAATTCAAGACAGTGTCGCGTTTGACTATCAATTCTTCTTCAACCTCCTCCTGCCTCCGATCATTCTGGCCTCAGGCTACGAGTTACACCAAGCAAACTTCTTCCGAAACATCGGTACTATCCTGACCTTTGCGTTTGCGGGGACCTTCATTTCCGCCATCGTGCTGGGTCTGATTCTGTTTGTCTGGACGAGAATTCCGTTGGATGGGCTAGATATGACCTTCGTCGAGGCGATCTCGGTGGGCGCTACGTTATCGGCGACGGATCCCGTTACCATCTTGGCCATCTTCAACCTATACAAGGTCGAGCCCAAGCTCTATACGGTCATTTTCGGTGAATCAATCCTGAATGACGCCATCGCGATCGTCCTGTTCGAGACCGCGCAAAAGTATGCCGATAGTGAGGCGGGCTCTCTGACTTTCTTGAACCTATTTGAGGCTATTGGGCTGTTCTTGCTCGTCTTCTTCGGAAGTATGATTGTCGGCGTTATCGTTGGCATCATGACTGCCCTTGGTCTGAAATATACTCATGTCAGACGCCAGCCGAAGATTGAAAGCTGTCTGATCGTGCTTATTGCCTACGCCAGCTACTTCTTCTCCAACGGCGTCTACCTCTCCGGTAGGTTGCATTTCCTCATTGTTCTCGAGTCAAGCTGACAATAGACCAGGTATTGTGTCTCTCCTGTTCTGCGGCATTACCATGAAACATTATGCGTACTACAACATGTCCCGCCGGACGCAGTTGACGACGAAGTACCTCTTCCAAGTGATGGCACAATTATCCGAGAACTTTATCTTCATATACCTTGGGTTGGACCTTCTTGTCCAGAGGAATTTACAGTTCAAGCCCTTATTCATTCTCGTGGCCGTTTTCGGTATCTGTATAGCCCGCTACCTGGCGGTGTTCCCATTGTCTCGAGCGATCAATTGGTTCATTCGG
The DNA here is from genome assembly GCF_003184765.1 of Aspergillus aculeatinus CBS 121060. Lineage (NCBI taxonomy): Eukaryota > Fungi > Ascomycota > Eurotiomycetes > Eurotiales > Aspergillaceae > Aspergillus > Aspergillus aculeatinus. The sequence goes on from NW_020291505.1 coordinate 382,149, forward strand.
TACAGAGCCCGTCGCCGTGGCATGGACGTTGCAGATGAGCTACCTTTTGCTTATCAAGCCATGCTCTTCTGGGCGGGCTTGCGTGGAGCTGTTGGTGTGGCCCTAGCCGCCGGCCTAAAAGGTGTCAATGCTCCAGCACTCCGTGCTACGGTACTTGTGGTCGTCGTGTTGACCGTGATTATCTTTGGTGGTACCACCGCTCGAATGCTGGAGATTCTCGGGATCCGGACCGGTGTTGTGGAGGAAATTGAGTCAGATGATGAGTTCGATATCGAGGTGACCAATGGCGGCACATATTACAAACGCTCTGACACAGGCTTGGGATACACTCCTCGCCGCATTGATTCGACCATTCCTTTGGATGGCATTCCGCGGGGCGAGCTCGACCGCCACGATAGCTACTCCAGTGGTAACAACCGTCGTCCCAGTCCTCCGCCGTCTGGCTCTCGAGGACATTCCCGAATGTACTCGAATGCCTACAGTCAGCGAGACACCGCTCGTGACCGTTCCTCAACAGCTACTTTGTTGGGTGGTCGGCCTCGGAGCCACAGCGAGAGCAGCGCGGCAAGCGAGGATGAATTTGGATTGAAGAATAATGGCAAGGGTCGTGCGACAGACGCCGATCAGCTCGACGCCTTCGATCTCGATGTAGGTGATGAGCCCTCGGATGACGACCTTCCCCCTTCAGCTCCTACGTCTCGACTGCGGCGGTCTCCCTCGCAACCCCAACAGTATTTGGGAGGGTCCCAGGACCAAACCCCGGCCAATACCTCTCCTATGCGACGCGAGACAACATTGAGCGCAAGGGCGGCGATCCGGGACCTCTTCTCAGGGGCATCGGGAGACCACGCGGCGTGGTTCCGACAGCTGGATGAAGATTACATCAAACCCCGACTTCTTTTAGATCAGTCCAATCACAAGGGCCCTGGTGCAGTCTGAATGAAGTGACTTCCATGCGTAGCTGCCGCTATTGCCATTGATTCCGGCGTCGCCTGTATATATGTGCTATATATTGGGTGCAGTCTACCGGTGTGTTTGTTATTCGCTCGTGCCTCTTCGATCTGATTTTGTTTGCCCTCCCTTTCTTCTTTTAACTTTCCCATTGGCATATCTGGGCTGGGTCTGGTTACCCCTTACCCCCGAGGAGGCCTCCAGCTATTGTTACGCGAAGCGAAGGGAGACGGAGACGGAGACTTGGTAGATGGAACAGTCACCTTCTACTACTACTACTACTTCCTACCTAGATACCACTTCCTACTAGTTGAATTTCAAGAATGTTCGAACCATTAATTTAGCCTCAGTAGTAGTAGTAGTCGTTGTTGTTGATTGATTAGATGGGGTAATAACAAGAAGAGCCGGGGGGGGGGGGGGGGGAACGGGAATTTGATTGTTATGTACTCTACTCTACTCCGTATGATATGCCAGCCTAATTCCGTCTCTGGTACTTCTGCTTCCACTTCTCTCTCCTCTTTCGCCCTCGTCGACTTTGCTCGTTCAGGGACGCTCCAGACGCAACACACGGGAGCTTATCAGTCCTTCAGGCTTTTACATTGGCCCCTTTCTCCCCTTGATCGGCCTACCCCGCGATAAGGTGATGATAACCACACCACGGCTTGGTGGTGGCTATGGCTGGACCTTGACGGTTCGTGTCGCATGTGCCATTAGAGTCTGGGCTGCGGTGTGAATGGTCCCTGCCGGCCGTTGCTTATCGGAGAATAAACCCAATTGATGCAGTGATGCAGTGGTGCAATGGGCAAGGGTTGGTTGGTATAAGTAGCGGTCCGTCTGCTCTGCGCTGTTGACCATTCGCAAGTAACTATAGCCCATTCATTCGCTCGATTGATGTCCATAATCCTGTTACCATGGCGGAGAAGTCCCAGAACATGGACTTCATGTCTAAGGTTTCACCAGAAGTGGGCGAGGAGCCCTCGCTGGAACAAGGCGATATGCAGCTTCTAGGTACGCTTGCGTATCGTCTGTCTCGTGTGTCTATGCTGACGAGACCAGCGACACTGGGGTACAAGCAGGAGCTGCGCAGGCATTATTCGACCGTACAGGTCTTCGCAATTGCATTCAGTATCATGGGACTTTTGCCGTCGATCGCATCGACCTTATCGTATTCCATTCCTGCTGGACCTGTGGGTATGGTCTGGGTACGTCGCCCTTCTTGCTATGCTTACACGGGGGTTGCTTGGTACCTGACTAGATGAGGCTTGTGGCTAATGCATCGCAGGGTACGGTATCTCTTGTTTATTCAGTGCGATGTGCTCAAGGCAGTGGTCTGACAGGAATTCTAGGTTGGTTTGCTGCGAGTGTCTTCATCTTCATAGTGGCATTGGCTATGGTCTGCCTCCCTCAGCTCTTTTGGTTCCTATTATTCTGGTCGGACGCTTACAACTCTGTGTCAGTTAGGCCGATCTAGCGTCTGCGATGCCCACTGCCGGTGGTCTATACTTCTGGACCCACTATTTCAGCGGAGAGAAATGGAAGAATCCCCTCAGCTTTGTCGTTGGATACAGCAATACAATCGGTCTTGTTGGAGGTGTCTGTTCCATAGATTGTAAGCGGCGCCCCTCTTCCTCGTGAGATGCTTCTGCCTCGAACTGACTCGGAGGGTGAGATGGGTTTGCTACTATGCTGTTGGCTATTGTTTCCATTGCGCGCGATGGCGAATGGACTGCTTCCCGTCCCGCCCTTTACGGCACGTATGTCGCATGCGTCGTCGTGCACGGCCTGATTGCCATCTTCTTTGCGCGCGTGATGCCCAAAATCCAGTCTGTTTGCATCGTCCTCAACGCGGGCCTGGTCTTTGCCACTGCGCTCGCATTGCCGATTGGTAAGGCAGTACGCGGCGGGCAGATCAACTCGGGTGCCTACGTCTTCGGGCATGCTGAGAATCTCACCACCTGGCCCGAGGGCTGGAGCTTCATGATCGCGTGGTTGTCGCCCATCTGGACCATCGGGGCGTTCGACTCCTGTGTCCATATGAGTGAGGAGGCCACCCATGCTGCGCGGGCGGTACCACTGGGGATTGTCTGGTCCGCGGGCCTGTGTGGTCTGCTGGGATTTGTCTCGCTGGCGATAATGGCAGCTGTGATCGACGTCGATCTAACGGCGGTCCTCGACTCCAAGTTCGGACAACCCATGGCACAGGTGGGTTCCTTTTATTCTGTCAATTGAGGCCGGGCTGATATTGAGCGATTGCGTCCTCCAGATCTACTATGACTCCCTCGGAAAAAGCGGCGCGCTCGGCTTCATGGTCGTGGTAGCAGTGGTCCAGTTCTTCATGGGCTTGAGTCTTGTGAGCTCAGTCACTCTCTTCCAGTACCGAACAAACGATCCGAAGCACATTGAACTGACCCCTAATCGCGGAACCTAAAAACAGGTGGTCGCAGCCTCCCGTCAGAGCTGGGCCTTCTCTCGCGACGGCGCCCTCCCTTTCTCCTCCTTCTTCCGCCACGTCAGTAAACGCATTCGGTTCCAACCCGTCCGGATGGTCTGCGCCGTGGTCGTGATCGCCATCATCCTTGGTCTGCTCTGTCTGATCGACAACGCTGCGGCCAGCGCGCTGTTCTCTCTAGCCGTGGCGGGCAACGATCTCGCCTGGATGGTCCCGATCCTGGCCCGGCTCGTCTGGGGCCAAGACCGGTTCTACCCCGGAGAGTTCTATACGGGCCGGCTGAGCAAGCCCATTGCAATCACCGCGATCGTGTATCTGGCTTTTGCTATCGTGCTGAGCATGTTTCCTACCGAAGGACCAGACCCGACCCGTAAGTTGTGTCACTCATTCCTTTCGTCTTGGTTGGGTTGTGGATGGGATTCCGCGCTGACTGCTGTTCCTGTGCGAAAATTTAGCTGCGAATATGAATTACACCATTGTCATCAATGGCACCCTGTGGCTTGGGGCGCTGCTTTACTATGCGGTCTATGCGCGAAAGGTGTACAAAGGTCCGCAGACGACCGTGGGGGGGTCAGCTAGTCCGTCCGAGACGAGGCTCCCGCAGGAAGCGGAGGGAGAGAAGGAGAAGAAGGGTAACACTGCTTGAGCCCTTTCTTTTCTTTCAGTGGCTTGTAACCTATTTTCAAGAGAGTTCTCGCTCTTGTACTTCGGAGTAGTTCAATAAAATCTCCGTGCTTGAATCGTTTATCATCGCACAAGGTACTGATAAGACAAGATGTAAGGGTCAAGATACTGTAAGCCGGTTCAAGGGGCCAAAGAATCATTTGATTGGAGAATTGATTTGCAAACGCTGTGGTACATTACATCGTAGGACACCCCATTGACACCCGATGTGTTTAGCAATGCATGAGGGTGGGGAGGGGGCGACGGTTTAGAAATTAAGAGACAAATAGAAAGCAAAGGTAGATAGAGGGTCTTATCGTCGTCACCTTCGTAAAACGGATACTATCCCGGTCCAGCGAGAAAAGGATGCATTTACTCGGGGACTTCGAGGACATAGCGGCCAGCGATCTTGCCTTGTTCTGTTTTGGTGAGACGGTGTGTTAGTCCTGATTCTGCCGAGTGCAAGCAAAGAGGCGGAAGAGAGGCAACATACCCATCAACTCGAAGATCTTGGGGAGATCCTTCAGGGGCGCCGTCTTGAAGGGGGCGTTGATCAGTCCGCGGGCGAAGAAGTCGACGGCCTCGACGCCATCCTGGCGGTTGCCGACGTAGCTGCCCTTGATGTTGACCATGCGGACGACGGTGTTGAAGACGGGGGCGCGGAGGAAGGCGTTACCGGGCAGGCCGATGGCGATGACGCTGCCGCGCGAGCGCACGTACTCGGTCGCCTGCTGGAAGGGCTTCTCGGCCACGGCCAGGAGGATGACGGCGTGGGCGCCGAGACCCTCCGGGGTGGCGGCTTTGACGTCGGCGACGATGTCGCTGGAGGTGGTGAAGTCGATGTATGCCTGGTTTGTTTTTATTGCTCGTTAGTTTTGTGTTTTCTCTTTTTTACACGTTTTTATCTTTCGTACCTCCGAGCCCAACTTCTGACACATCTCCTTCTTCTCCTCTCCGCCGTCGATGGCAATGGTGCGCAGACCCATGGCCTTCGCGTACTGCAGCGCCAACGAGCCGAGCCCGCCGCCGGCCCCGACGATGGCGACGGTCTGGCCGGGCCGCACGCCGGACTCCTTCAGGCCCTTGTAGACGGTGATGCCGGCGCAGAGGATCGGGGCGACGGCGTCCAGGGCCACCTCCTTGGGCAGCTTGGAGGCGTGGCTCGCCTTGGCCAAGGCGTACTGCTGGAAGGTGCCGTCGACGGTGTAGCCGGACAGCGCGGCGTGCGGGCACAGGGGCTCGTCCGCCTGCTTGCAGAACTCACAGGCCAGGCACGACCCGTTCAGCCACTTGATGCCCGCGTGGTCGCCCACCTCGAACTCCGTGACCAGGTCGCCGCGCGCCACCACGATCCCCGCCCCCTCGTGCCCGCCCACCAGCGGCTGCTTGAGCGGCAGCGGCCAGTCCCCCTTCATCGCGTGCAGGTCCGTGTGGCACACCCCCGTGTACCGGATCTTGACCAGGATCTGGTCCGGGCCCGGCTTGCCGACGGGGATCTGCTTGTAGACTGGCGGGTGGCCTTTCTCTTCGACCACCTGGGCCCATTGGGTCGAGGGGATCTCGGGAGGGGAAGACATTTTCTTTGGTTGCTGTTGTTGGTGGTGGTGGTGGTGGAGGTTGTGATTGGGGATGGGTGAGGGGTTTGTGGGTGTAGATGTAGATGTAGATGTAGATGTAGATGTAGATAACGAGGTAAAGAGATTCTATGCTTGGATGCTTGAATGCTGGGAAAGTAGATGTAAACGTAGGAAGCGGAAGCTGTGTTACGTGGAAAGAGAGGGGAAATGAAAGAGCGAGGGAGGACCGGATTTATAGGATTTGTAGGATTTCTAGAGACAACAGGCAATGAGACCATTCACTTTTCTACTCATGGTTCGTTGTACGTACTGGAAGTAGGACAGGTGAGTGACGGAGTGAGTGAATGAATGAATGGCAGGTGGGGTGATTCCCTCCCGGCCGAAGCGATCAAAGTGACGTCGTGATTCTTAGTGGTGTGTTGTTGACAGGAAGCACAGTCCAGACAATCGGACGAGAGGAGCAACACGGATGCGGAGGTTGTACATCCTGGGATCCCGATCCTTGTGGTCTTGCTCATCCCAGGGTGAGGGCGATACGAGGAGATCATTTCCCGAGCATCTCCTGTCCGGTCTGTTACCTCCGGTCTGTGCCCCTCTCTCTCTCCCCTGGCGATACTCGGTGGTTGCATTTCTTTGACTTCATACTTCATGCTGTTTTCGGATTATGTCAATTATCTTTTTTGGGGGGGGGGGGTCCAGTTCAAATAAAAAAAGGTGGAACATGTAGACGTCATCAGCAATTGATCGAGATTTGTCTCCGCATCTCAACGGTGACTGAGAGCATTATCAGACCCCGATATTGCATTAGGTCAGATTTCCCTTCCCCTCGTCAGCCCCTCCGTTCGTGGTCTTCGCCTAAGTTGGATCCCCCCCCCCACGCTGCTTGGCTCTTGTTTCATGTTCGAGATTTCGGCTTTTGGAAGGAAACCCCCCAGGAACATCGTGGGATGCACCTGTCCCTCTCCCTCTTGGGAAAATGTCCACCTCCGGGACAGTTTGGGCGGGGAGATCGCATTGGATTGGCCCATCACCGGAATCGGTTCATGCTTACCTAAGTACCTAAGTACATACTTAAGTCAGGGCTGTCAGTGCCAGGTGCCTCAGGCCGGATGGATCGGGGCTGGTGGATTGGGGATGAAGATAGTGTAAAGTAATTAGTAGCTATTTTATTTGAAAGCACATCACTACGAGCCCTCATCTTATATACCTGGACCTGCCACGGATTGAGGACCTCCTGGGCAGCCACCTGACTTGATATCATTCTTGGCTCGGTACGGAGTACCTATACAGACAAACGAACTGCTGAATCAGGCCTCTAGTTATGCTGTGTCTGTTTGTCAATGCCTTTTTGAAGACGTTCGTGTTATACTGTACAAGTTCCCCTTTCTCCGTGCTTAATCTCCCCCTCACAAGCATAATCACTCTATGTAGCTCGCCGTATGCGCGCAATGTTGGATGTCATGCAGCCGCTGTTTGCTCCCGAAATTCCGATGACTGACTTGCTGCCAAAACCTTACCAGCATGGTAGAGTTCAATCTTTTAGAGATTCATGGTTGATGTTCAATATGCATCTCTGATCGAACCTCGTGTACAATAAACTGCATCTAGAGTACATTGAGGTGAACGTCTGGGCGGTTTCGTACTGGTATCAGGACAGCCTTTCCTTACAATGACTTGAAGTGATGGACACGGCGAGACCGCAGCGGGATGGCGAGACCCAGCCTCAGAAGGTTTCTTCTTTCTCGCCTGGAATATATGGTACTTGTCATGGTGAATGCGTGGAAGACAAGTTCTAACAGAAAGTCCATGGCTCCATGTCAGACTGACTTCAATTTATCTCAATCATATATCGCATATAGCGGCGTTTATGCGGAGCCTGGGCGTAGTTCCTGGGTTGTCGTCCCCACAAGTTGAAAATAGTTACTAGTGGTAAGCTATGTAACTTGGGGTAAGTGAAATACGCATACTGACGCAGACTGACAGCCAAACAGCCACAGCCGGCGGGTATGGAAGGGAAATCCACCCGAATAGGCAGGAACGAGCCCATGCCCGAGTGAGTCCCGCCGCGGTCTGTCACTCACTTTTCACTCTCTGGAGACGAGCTTTTGGCTCAATGAAGCTGAAAAAAGAGAGTCAGAGAAAGGCGTTTGTTGCAATCATCCACCACAACAGCCTCTTCTCTCATCTATCCCAAATTAATTCCTTCCTCCCCCTTCATTCACTGCCTAAGCTCACTCCTTTCTAAGTATACACTTCCATACACACACCACCTCCACCTCCTCCACCAGCCCTTCTATCTTCCTATCTAGACGGCTATCACCACAAAGCCTCCTACCACGGGAACAAACTGGCGAGATTTCGCCCCTCGTGGGTCTCCTTCACGGCTCATTGCAGCTGGTCTTTATCCCTCATAACCACGGCCCCCCAGCATCATCGCTCTACCGGTTCTGGTCATCTATTCAGTTGAATTCACAGTTGACTTCTGTTGTCTGGAACGGCTGAGCCGTGAGGGTTTGTTGGCTGGCTGGCTCGCTCGCTCCTCTTCGTCTTCCCTCCCTCCCTCACCAAGAAACCCTCCTCCTCCTCCTCCTCCTCCAGCAACCGCCGATAGACTCCTGTTCATCCGGTAAGGCAATCAATCCTCCCTTTATCCGCTCATTTTCTTCATCCTTCTTTTCCCTTTTCAATCATCATCGTCGTCGTCTTCATCATCCCAACCACACCCCCCATCATCTTTCCCCCCATCGTCATCTCCATCTCCATGCTTCCCTGTCCTCTTGTCTCCACTCCTCCCCCCAAGTCGGCCACTCAGATTTAATTCCTTTTCACGCAGGGAACTCTAGCTGGACGGCGAACAACTAACGGACGGACGCGTGATCGCCCTTCACCTCAAGATCTCCGTGAGCTAAAACCTCTCCAAGACCACCTCCCTCCCCATCCCCTTCGCGCATGGCCAGCCTTCATCCATCGCGACGGTCCTTGTTCTAAATATCCTCATCCTCTCCCCTCCCCATCACTGCTGTCCGTCACCTTCGCCGCCGCGTCTACTCCTCCGGCACAACGCGGCAATCATGACGGGAGCTCCGCCGTACAATCCTCAATCTCCTACCCAGCAACCTCGTTATTCTGCATATTCTTCTCCGAGCAAGAACCGTCCCTACTACCCCAACAACAATGACCAATATCAACAGCACCCGCCGCAGACGCCGCCCGCCTTCCCCCCTCAGCCCAGCATGGCCAGGAGCCCTCACTTCTCCCATGCGCCGTCTCCGTTACCGGCCACGCTGCCTCCGTTGAATGGCGCCGCTCCTTCATCTCATCCATCGGATACATCATCACAGTATCAGGCCCATTCCTCGGCTGGAACGCCGCAGTTCCCCCTGCCTCGGCCCTACTCTAATTCCGTCTTGTCGGGCAACGGCGCGACCCCCTACGGTCATTCTACTCCCTCCCACGCTCATCCCTCTGGTCGGCCCGACAGCCATTCGCAAATTTCTCCCAAAAAAGAGTCAGAATCTCCTTACCCTATGGGGGGCCACGGAGTCGCGCCGTATCCATCTTCCATGATGCGAGAGTCTAGGCATTCTTCTCCTCCCAAGGAAACCGTACGTTGTTGTTTTTTTTTTCCTCTCCTGCATGTTCCTTGGTCCACAATAGCTGATCGTGATCACTTCTCTTGCGGCCTCCAGAAACCAGATCCCATGTCGTTTGCGAGCATCTTGGCTGGACCAGCAGAAGAGCGCAACCCGCCTTCCCGACAATCTCCACCGAAGAAACAGCCGTCCCTGGAACCCGCAGCAACCCCCATCGCGCCAGCACCAAGCGCGACGGACAATCTGAACCCACCGTCGACGACGCCCATCCCGGTCTCTCGCAGCAAAAGCAAAGACAGAGAGCCCTCTGGCCCGGCCTTACCGCGAATAGAAAAGAAACCCGCCAATGAAAAGCGCCGTCGCAACGTCGACCACGAGCCCAGAGTGTCCGACTCACGGTCTTCCACCGTCGCGAATGGCCTTTCTGAGTCAACGAAAGCCTCCTCGTCGTCCCGCGGCGCTGCTTCTCGCCACCCCTTGACAGAAGGGGAGGTGGAAGCTCTCAACCGCGCGATGGTCGATATGGCAAACGCAGATAAAAGTGATGTGGAAGGCCCTGGGTATGAGAGACAGTACCAGGAATACAAGGCCAAAAGCAAGAAGCGTGCCCTTCTCACCGAGCAAACGGAGTTGATTCGGCGCAAGGTTCGTGAAATATGCGTTCATTCGTGATCACTTTGCAGGCTAACATACTTTTAGCGACGACGTCATCAGTTCTTGGGAGATCTCGCAAAGTCCCTGGAGAAGCAAGCCGATGCCGGAATGGATCGATTCCGACTCACGAACGAGGCATCCGTTATCGCTGAAGTACAAGCTAAAGAGATCCAGGACGAAAAAGAACGCAAGAAGGACATGCAGCGGAAGCGGCGACGTGAGAATACCGTGCGCATGGAAATGCAGAAGAAACTGGAGGCAGAGCTCAAAGCAAATGAGGCCCAGGATTCTGCCGAGAAGGCGAAGTTCCTCCGTGAAGCCGAGAGAGCTCAGCGCAAGATCAAGACTACCAAGAGAGCTCTGGAGGGTGTTACTGCCCCCGAGGAGATTAGCGAAGTGACTCCCTTGGCGCCAAACCTTGAAGGGGGCACCACCAGTTCTTTCCACATCGGTCGGAACTCTCCTTCGAGGCGCAAGTCTGGACGCAATGGCCCCGTCACGCGACCCAAAAAGTCCAAGGAACAGAAACAAGCTGAAAAGGACGCGGCAGAAGCAGCGTATGCAGCCATGGAGAACGATGAGGCATTGCCTGTGGCACCCAAGGAAGACCCCCGTAAGGAGTCCATCAAGAAGGAGACCAAAGGCAACCGATCCAAGGAGCCCACGCCCACGCCGCTCTCCGCCTTCGAGACCAAGGGCTACAACCAGATTTACGAGCAGATCTGGCGCGATATTGCTCGTAAAGATATCCCCAAGGTCTACCGCATCAAGGGTCTGTCTCTCAGCACGCGCCAGGAAAACCTCCGCAAGACAGCCCAACTGGCTAGCAAGCAATCTCGCAAGTGGCAGGAACGCACCAACAAGAGCATGAAAGACACTCAGGCCCGTGCCAAACGGACAATGCGTGAAATGATGTCCTTCTGGAAGCGCAACGAACGTGAGGAACGTGATTTGCGTCGTCTTGCCGAAAAGCAGGAGATCGAGTCTGCTAAGAAGGCGGAAGCGGAGCGTGAAGCCAATCGTCAGAGACGTAAGCTCAACTTCCTTATCTCTCAGACCGAGCTGTACTCCCACTTCATTGGCCGTAAGATCAAAGGTGCAGAAGGAGACGAGTCCGGGGACACGGCCGTGGATGGAACCGACCAGACTGTCCAGCCTGGGAAACCTCAAGACCACACGGTGGATATGCCTCCCAGTGTCGCCGACCTTGGTGCCAAGGTCACCAACTTCGAAGATCTTGACTTTGATGCCGAGGATGAGACGGCCTTGCGGCAGGCGGCCATGGCCAACGCTCAAAATGCCGTTCAACAGGCTCAAGATCGAGCCCGTGCCTTCAACAACGGCCAGAACCAGATGGATGCGTTGGATGAGGGTGAACTGAACTTCCAGAACCCTACCAGCTTGGGTGATATCGAGATCTCTCAGCCCAACATGCTTACCGCTAAGCTGAAGGAGTACCAGCTCAAGGGTCTTAACTGGCTTGTCAACCTGTACGAGCAAGGTATCAACGGTATCTTGGCCGACGAGATGGGTCTAGGAAAGACTATTCAGTCTATCTCAGTCATGGCTTACCTCGCTGAAGTCCACAATATCTGGGGTCCGTTCTTGGTCATTGCGCCAGCGTCCACGCTGCACAACTGGCAACAAGAAATCACCAAGTTCGTCCCGGACATCAAGGTTCTTCCGTACTGGGGCTCAGCCAAAGACCGCAAGATCCTCCGTAAGTTCTGGGATCGAAAGCATATCACATATACAAAAGAGTCTGAGTTCCATGTGTTGGTCACCTCATATCAGTTGGTGGTTCTGGATGCACAGTACTTCCAAAAGGTCAAGTGGCAGTACATGATTCTTGATGAAGCCCAGGCCATCAAGTCCTCTCAGAGTTCCCGTTGGAAGAACTTGCTCGGTTTCTCCTGCCGTAACCGTCTTCTCCTGACAGGTACTCCTATTCAGAACAACATGCAGGAGCTGTGGGCCCTTCTGCACTTTATCATGCCCACGCTGTTCGACTCTCACGATGAATTCAGCGAATGGTTCTCCAAGGACATTGAATCCCATGCTCAGAGTAACACGAAACTCAACGAGGACCAGCTAAGACGTCTCCACATGATTCTAAAGCCTTTTATGCTTCGCCGTGTCAAGAAGCATGTTCAGCAGGAACTTGGGGATAAGGTTGAGAAGGACATCTTTTGCGACCTTACGTACCGCCAGCGCGCTTACTATACTAACTTGCGCAACCGGGTCAGCATCATGGACCTAATCGAGAAGGCCGCCGTTGGAGACGAGGCAGACAGCACAACGCTGATGAATTTGGTCATGCAGTTCCGAAAGGTCTGCAACCACCCGGATCTGTTCGAGCGCGCGGAAACGAAATCACCATTCTCTGTCGCGCACTTTGCTGAAACCGCCTCGTTTGTCAGAGAAGGCCAGAATGTCGATGTCGCTTACTCAACTCGCAACCTGATTGAGTATCCGTTGCCCCGTCTGCTCTGTGGGTCTGCTGGTCGCGTCGATGTTGCGGGACCCGATAATGCGTACGCCGGCTTCCGTGGGAAGTATCTTAACCACATGATGAACATCTTCGCTCCTGATAATATCAAGCAGAGTGTTCGGGACAACGGGGCATTCTCTTTCCTGCGATTTGTGGATACATCCCCGGGTGAGGCCTACGAGCAGTCACATTCCGGTGTCTTCGAACGGGCTGTCCGCCGCCGTGGACAAACAAACAGGCTGGCCCGGCTCAAGGTTGTTTACGAAGATGACAAGACAGCCGCCTCAGCCCTTCCGCATACATTGTTCAACGTTGTCGATCGCAACGATCGTCATGCAGTGAGCGAGGTCGCGGCTGAGGGCTACATGCGGGATTTGATGACCGTTTCCCAGTCTACGTTTGAGCGAGAGGGTCTTTCTCTGATTGAGCCATCTGCCACCCCCGCAGCGTCGGCACCTCCAATCACCATCACGAGTTCGAGCCAGGTTCCCATATATGAGGCCAGAGACAGCTTCTTCAATATTTCCGTGCGCCATGCTTTGTACGGCGTTGCCTCGAAGCAGGTGGAGCAGCAGATTGTGGAAAGAAAACTGGATCCCACACCCTACTCGCTGCAGCCCATGCTACCCAAGCCACTTTCCACCAAGGGCCGATACACGCATATTGAGGTACCGTCGATGCGTCGCTTCGTCACGGACTCCGGTAAACTGGCCAAGCTGGACGAACTCTTGCGCGAGCTCAAGGCCGGTGGACATCGTGTGCTACTGTACTTTCAGATGACACGTATGATCGACTTGATGGAGGAGTATCTGACCTACCGCAATTACAAGTATTGTCGATTGGATGGAAGCACCAAGCTGGAGGATCGTCGTGATACTGTGGCGGACTTCCAACAGCGTCCGGAAATTTTCGTATTCCTTCTATCCACGCGTGCGGGTGGTCTGGGAATCAACCTCACGGCAGCCGACACGGTCATCTTCTACGATTCGGACTGGAACCCTACCATTGATTCTCAGGCCATGGACCGAGCTCACCGTCTGGGTCAGACGAGGCAAGTCACGGTCTACCGCCTCATCACTCGTGGCACGATTGAGGAGCGGATTCGGAAGCGGGCGTTGCAGAAGGAAGAGGTCCAGCGTGTCGTCATCACGGGTGGTGCCGCTGGTGGAGTTGACTTCAACACGCGCAATCGGGAAAGCCGGACCAAGGACATTGCTATGTGGCTGGCGGACGATGAGCAGGCCGAGCTTATCGAACAGAAGGAAAAGGAAGCCATGGACCGTGGAGAGGTGTTTGGTGCCAGTAAAGGTGGGAAGAAGGCGGCTCAGAAAAGAAAGAGAGACATCACGCTGGATGATATGTATCATGAAGGTAAGGCGTCCTCCGATCCCATTTTCTAACCATTGACTAACGGGGGCTTTCCTAGGCGAGGGCAACTTTGACGATGCCAGTGCCAAACCCTCGGGCGCCGCGACTCCGGTGTCCGCCGCGGATAACATTGGGACGCCCTCGGCCACACCCATTCCCAAGCGAGGACGTGGACGCGGGACTGGCAAGGGCACGTCGAAACGGGCGAAGACGACGAAAGAGCGACTGCGTCTCATTGACGGCGATGGGGGCCTCGGACCCAGCTAACCCAGCCTACGAGGACTCTTGCACGATGAGATGGAATGACGGCGTTGGGATATCTACTTCCTTCCTTTCTTTTCTTATTCACCTCTGATGTTGTTTGAAGCTTTACACACTTATTGGGAACTTTTACACTGGATGGTGGTTCACTTTGTTGTTTGTTTTTCTATGTTTCTTTTCGCCCCAGTTGCGGATTTTACTGTCCGAACTATGTATTGTATTAACAGGATGCATTTGGTGGTGTATGAAAATATTTGCACCGGGTTGTTATTCCCTGGAGATAATGAGCAGAGAAGGGGGAATCGGGCAAGATTACGCGAGACAAAAAAAAAGAATTGGACGGTTGAAAGGACTTTACAGAAAAAAAGAAGTCAGACCGAAGATGATGAGGAAGGCAATGGCATGATAGATCTGTTGTTGTTCCGAGGGTGGAGTGGAGTGCGTGTGGGGTAGGTCACTAGGGGGAGTGACTGTTGTTATGTTTTCTTCTTTTCGCTGACTACTCGGATTTACCCCTTCGATGACTATTTGTACTTCTGACTGTGGAGCTTGGGATTTTTGATGTTTGCTTTGCTTACTGAATGGACGAATGAATGCAGTGGCATGAACTGGCTGCTTGAGTAAGTAATACAGTGAGTGACCAAAAAGGGAATAAAATGCGCCGGGCGTGGCGGAAAAGTAGCCGAGTTCCAGCCGGCCTTTTACGGTGTAAATCCCGTGACCGTGCCGTGACCGTGCTGTGACCATGCCGAGACCATTTAGATACACATACTCCGTACCTAGTTAGTTACCCACGCATTAGTTCTTAGTCATCTTCCGAGTCTCCCTCTCCGAACCGGACCCGGGAGCCAATCAGTGGCCGTACAATCGTCAGCCGCGGCCCAGTGAGCGCGTTCCCACTTAAGTAAGCCGCCAAGTCGCGGCCGATTTCCCTACTCAGCGGACCAGCGACCAGCACCGCAAATCCCGTCCTTTGCCCAGCCCATCGAATCTTTTTTGCCCCCTCAGGCTTACTCCTCCCACTTAAGACTCACTCTTACTTAAAACTTATCAACTCCACCTCTCCTCGTTCATCTCTTCTTTTGTTTTCTCTTTTTCCTTACCCCAAGTCTATTCCCCTCCCCCCCCCCACACTCCCAACTATCACCACAAGGGGATCTTTCCTCCTTCTTTCCAATTGAGAGTGATCTTCGCCCTTTGGCCGTACCGCACCCAATGGAGTCGCTTCTCCAGCAGTCTCGAGCCATGTGCCCGTTCCTCAAGCGCACCTCCCCGTCCACTCTGCGCACTCTGTCCACCGCCACTCGTCCCAGCATGAGCCCTGGAGGCGGCACTATGTCAAACCTCCAGGTTCTGGCCCGTCGCTGCCCCGTCATGAGTAAGGCTCTGGCCGTCCAGAGCGCCCGTTTGGCCAACACCAAGCGCTTCACCTCCGGTGTCGCCGGCATGGATCCCAGGTACTTCCGCCCGGTTCCCACCAAGCGGGCCTTGCATTCGACCTCGGGCAATGGCGCGGACGTTGCTCCCAATGTCTACAAGGACTCTCAGAGAGGTATTTCGTACACTTCCCATTGTTAGACACATTGTACTGACTCCATTGCTTCGTAGTCGACCCCGCTTTCCCCGGTGTCAAAGGCCGTTTCGAAGCCCCCAGCGGCGCAACCGTCACCGGTCCCCGCCCCGATGCCCCGAAGGTTGCGCCTTTCGACTACAACGCTTTCTATAACGGGGAGCTGGACAAGAAGCACAAGGACAAGTCGTACCGTTACTTCAACAACATCAATCGTCTGGCCAAGGAGTTCCCTCGTGCCCACACGGCCTCTCAGGAGGAGAAGGTGACCGTGTGGTGCTCCAACGACTATCTCGGTATGGGCCGCAACCAGGAGGTCCTGAAGAGCATGCACCAAACACTGGATACTTACGGCGCTGGTGCGGGTGGTACGAGAAACATTTCGGGACACAATCAACATGCGGTAGCCCTCGAGGGCACTCTCGCCAAGTTGCACAACAAGGAGGCCGCCCTGGTCTTCAGTTCCTGCTTCGTTGCCAACGACGCTACCTTGGCCACTCTGGGTAGTAAAATGCCCGACTGTGTCATTCTCTCCGACAGCCTCAACCACGCCTCCATGATCCAGGGTATCCGCCACTCCGGCGCCAAGAAGATGGTGTTCAAGCACAATGATCTGGTCGACTTGGAGACCAAGCTGGCCTCTTTGCCTCTGAATGTCCCCAAGATCATCGCTTTCGAGTCTGTATACAGCATGTGCGGTTCGATTGCCCCCATCGAGAAGATTTGCGACTTGGCCGACAAGTACGGGGCGATCACTTTCTTGGATGAGGTGCACGCCGTTGGCATGTACGGCCCCCACGGTGCGGGTGTCGCGGAGCATCTCGACTATGACGTCTACGCCTCGCAGGACACCGCCAACCCACGCAGCACCAAGGGCACCGTGATGGACCGCATTGATATCATCACCGGTACCCTGGGTAAGGCGTACGGCTGTGTCGGTGGATACATTGCTGGTTCCGCCGCCATGGTGGACACCATCCGCTCTCTGGCCCCGGGATTCATCTTCACCACCTCCCTGCCTCCTGCCACCATGGCCGGAGCGGACACTGCCATCCAGTACCAGGCTGAGTACAAACGCGACCGCGTTTTGCAGCAGTTGCACACCCGGGCCGTCAAGGAATCCCTGAAGGAGTTGGACATTCCCGTGATCCCGAACCCGTCCCACATCATTCCCCTCCTAGTCGGCGACGCCGAGGTCGCCAAGCAAGCCTCGGACAAGCTTCTGGAGGAACATGGGATTTACGTCCAAGCCATCAACTACCCCACCGTTCCGCGGGGTGAAGAGCGACTCCGCATCACCCCCACTCCGGGCCACGTGAAGGAACACCGCGACCACCTGGTTCAGGCGCTCCAAACCGTCTGGAACGATTTGGGCATCAAGCGCGCCAGCCACTGGAAGGCTCAGGGCGGTTTCGTCGGCGTCGGCGTCGAAGGAGCCGAGGCTGCGAACCAGCCTATCTGGGAGGACGCCCAGTTGGGTCTGCAGGAGGGTGAAGACTTGGAGACCGCCGTCACCCGGGAGTTCCAAGACGCGGCAGCTGAGGCGCTGCTCGCGCAGGCCTCGGCCCGGATGCAGACCGCCGCCGCCGGGATCCGTCCTGCCGCCGCCGTGGCCTCGGGCATTCCTGTTGGCGTCGCCGCCTAGATCCATGTCTTGAGAACCCCCGAATGTTTCAGAGAAACATAGTCCTGTGGATGTATGGTGTAATCATTTGTTCCACGTCCATTCCTTTTTATTAACAATGCCATCACCTCATATAATGCTGGAGGATCTCCTAGCATCAATCATATCTTCTTGTACCCCTCCTAAACCAACCCAATAGGTCAATCATATAATCGCGGTTTTGGTTAAGTCCCAAGAAGCCTCTGGGAAATCCAAGTATTTGTGACAGCCGGGTACCAAGGAATTTAGTCCCGTCGAGTGACGACCGCTTAAGGTTCTAGATCCTTAACAACGATTGTCATCTGTTTTCGTCCTCCATTGATTCGTGTGTCCGTCCTTGTAGCAGTAGTAAGCATACAGATTCTACGAAATCTAAGGATTTTCCTCCGCACGAACATTAGTAGTTGCGGCTGGGTTGAACAGGGCCGAAGGCATCCTTCTCGTTGAGTGAGTGACCGATACGACCCGGAGTATATATACATCCCCCACCCCTGTGGTAAGTATACCGTGTATACCCCCATTACACGAACGAATAAGCAATGTTGACTTTCCGGAAATATATCCTCTATGATAACATACTCAAATCTTCATCTTCTCTTCGCTACCGATTAACTACTACCTATATAAACGAATTGAAATACAAATATACACACCACAAAACATAACGTATGTCCTAACGCCAGTTGGAAATAAGCCCAAGGGGGGGAGACCAAATGCTTTTTTTGTTTTGAGGACAACAACAAGACTTATTTGACAAGCTATGGGTTATCGGGAGACGGAGGAGTGTTTCCACGTCCACACGCCCCTCTTCCATACTCTTTCCACATCCACACAGCGTCATAGTATCCTAATCACCACCACCCTTCTTTCGGATCTTACGCACTGGTTCGTCTCCATTCTTGCCTTGGATTCACTAGCGTCTCTTGCCACCCCCGCGGCTCACCTTAGGAAACTCCACGGGAATGCGCAGGCGCGCCACGCGGCGGGCAGCGGCCTCGGCCTTGCCGCCCTTGATGCCCCACTTGGCGAACTCGGACTCGCGGGGCTTGTCGACGCGGCAGCCCAGCTCGCGGAAGTACTGCAGGATGACGGGGCTCTCGAGGTGGAGGTCGTCGCGCAGGTCGGCGGGGTCGGTGGCCAGCTCGTTGGGGGCGTTGCCGCCCTGGGAGCTGCTGCCGCCGTCCTTGGCGGGCTGGGGCGGGATGTGCAGCGAGAGGGCGCAGATGGTGGTGTGGAGGAGGGTGACGTCGTTGCGGGAGAGGGAGCCGCCGGCGCCGGGGGCGAAGCGGCGGCGGACGGCGTCGATGATGGGGTCGGCGAGGGATTCCGACGTACTGGTGCTTGTAGTGGAAGGGGAGGTGCCGCCGGCGAGGATGGTGCGGAGCTCGTCGCGCGGCGGGAGGCGTTTGCTGCCGGGGCCGGCGCCCTTGGGGTCGCGCTTGAGGTGGCGGTTGAGCTCGAGGAGCAGCAGGATGAAGCGCAGGATCTGGAGGTGGGTGGTGTTGCCGGACTGGATGACGGCGTCGACGCGCCGCGAGACGTACCGCGACGTCGTGACCACCGGCTCGCCCGCGTTCGCCGTCGCGATCCAGTCCTGCACGCCCGGCAGCTGCCGCAGCGTCGACTCGCCGTTGGGCACCAGCTCCGCGAGCGGGTATACCTCGGCCGGGTGCGAGGCGTCCAGGTGCGGCGTCGGGATCGGCTTGTTGGCCTGCACTTGCGCCTGCACCAGCGCCTGCTTGGCGGCGATGTCGCTGACCCCCTCCGTTGGCATCGAGGACAGGATGGCGGATTCTGCGGCCGAGGCCGCCCCCGAGGGCAGGTTGGAGAGTTGCGCGTTCTCGGCCAGGGATTGCGCCGCTTTGCGGGATTGTTTGGTTCCGAAGGTGTTGGTAAGTTCGGTGCGTTGGGCGCGGAGGGTTTGCTGGAGATGTAAGACATTCATCGTTAGTTTAGTTTTCTTTTTTTCGCCCAGGGAAAAAAAAAGGTGGTGTCTCCATCTGCAGAGATATGATCACCCAACCAGCGCACAAATTAAACTGGCATAGGCATAAACCAAGAAAAAAAAAAAGGATCAGAACTCACCAGCTCTTCCTCCTCGCTCTCCTCCTCCTCCTCTTCATCAATGGAGCGCAGCTTCCGCACCGCACCGCGCAGCGTCATCTTCCGCACCTCGATGAACTGCCATGTCTTATTCTCGGGATCGACCACGGCGACGTAGTGCTTCAGCTGGGAGTCGGCATCCTCCTCGGCCTCGCGACCCACAAAGTCCAGCTTGGGGTGTTCGGACGACTGGAGGAGCAGCTCCGACGAGACGATCCCTTTGTTGCGCGTCGAAGCGGAGGAGGTCTTGCTGCGGGTTTTCAGGTAGGGTTTGAGCCGGAGATTGCGGGGGGCGTTAAGGCCGGGGGTGGTCACTATTTTGTTGCCGCCATGTGTGGATTAGCATGTATAGTCTAATTTATTGCTTCCTGGGAAAAGTCGAGCTTTTTTGGGATAGATAGGCGTTTACCAATGACCGGAGCGAGTTCGCTATCATCCTCCACCACGCTCGAAGCCAGAGGGGGCAGATCTTGGATTTCCAGCGCGGGCTTCTTGCTAGGCCGCTCGTGGCGATCAGAGGCGCGCTTGCGCTTCTTTTCGACCTTGTCGGAGACCATTGTGCCAAAAGATGTCCAAAGGGTATCAATCAGTCTGGGGCAGGTCGAAAATGAGCGGACTTCCGTGTCTCGTCGACCGGCGTGGATTTTGATATACCGGAGGAGGAAAAAGTCCCAGGAAAAAAGTTGAAGGCGGTCAGTTGGTCCCGAAATGGAAGGCGGAGAGAGACTACTATCTCAGCAGGGCGCGAGTGCGGTGCAGATCACGGGGACACACAAATGATTAATTAGTCTATCACCATTTGTCTGACCACCAGCGTCGGATGGTCAATTCTGAAGAAGATCGACAGAGTGCGACAAGTGGTACACTGTCGCGCCGACTTTTGATGTTCTACTTTACTTTATTTTTTGGTTTTACGTAGTAGAAGTAGCGAAAGAGATTGCGTTTGAACTTTTTGTGATTGGAATAAATTCTCAAAGAAACCTCTCCACGACCCGAAATTCCCTTGGTTTTTTTTGTTTGCCAGTGAAATCTCGAGACATGAGATATTGACCAGTTCCCCATAGAAGCTCAAAGACATCGGCGTATGATGATGAGAAGTACAGAATCAACAAAACCGATCCCTTTCCAACCCTACCAAACACATTTGCCCACCTCCAAGGATGGATGAGACGCGCCACAGAGAACGCATCCCTTCCCCTGTCCGGCCACAATAGCGCGAGAGAAGCCGTCGTGAGAAATCGAAGACGTTTTCGAACCCGATGGATTGGAACGGGATTTTCGAAGTTCCATTTGTTGAACGGCGGATTCCGAATTCGAGTAGTAGATAAAACCGGGACAGGGCCCTTGATCCGAGATGGTGGAGAGAAGGGAACCACGTTGAACGATCATAAAAGGTTTAAAATCATCATCGTGACGTCGTTGCAATTCTTAGTTTTCGATTGTCGTGTTCAGCGTTCAACCTGAGTCTTCACATGCAGAGCTGAGATGGAGGGGGCGAGTAATTTATTTGCTGCGATTACACATGTTAGCCATTGTTTTGACTATTGGACTATGATGGCTATCGAATTGAACTCACCTGCGAGCACGCATCTTTCTGCGCTTGCGCTTAAGGCGACGGACGCGCTTCTTTCTCCACTTGGCTCTCATCTTCGTAGATAGGACTAGAAGATGGCTGTTAGTTGGTGTCCAACCCGAACAATAGAGGGTCGGGGCAGTATACTCACACTTCTGCGAGGATGAAAGAGATGGTTGCAAGAAAGACGGAGAACGGCCGCGGTTGAGCTTCTTGTGTGCGCCGTGGCTGACTCAGCATCCAATGCCGCTAAGGGCTCGCTAGTGCTCTGATGGCTGTGATTGGCTACGCACTGGCCACCCTTTGCTTTACCGAGACCGCAGGGAACCACATTGGGTTTCACTCGTGACATCAACACTCCCGCTCGGTGTAGACTATATCCCAGCAATGCTTCCTTTGACCGATGGGCTTCTCGTTGGCTCGTTAGGCCTACAGAGTACAGATTCACTCGAACTACGATTGTATGAGTACGACTGTGTGTGATTGAGGTTCTCATTACTCATGCTTCATTATGCTTCATCATCAGTAGGACCACGCTGTGCTCGGTCAATAATGCTGCATGCAAGACCATATCCTCGCCTCACCGCTCTCCACTACTCCCATAGTCAATCAAAAGCCCTAGCCCTATCTGTCTACTCCGTGGATGTCGGTGGAAATGACCAGATAAATGTCTATCCCAGATTGCAACAAGCAATTCTCGCTTGTTAAGGACATCTTTTCTAGTACGCGTATCGGTACGTCACTGCCAGATCACCCTTGATTTCTTCCTCGTCGTCGAGCAGTGTCGACGGGGTGTTACTGGCCATAATCTGGTCACGTCGCTTGTTTGCAGCCCAGATCGCTGCGAAGTAGATAATGCAGCAGGCAGCCGAGAAGCACTGGAAGGACAAACTGATGATGTATCCATTGCGGTAGAGAGGTGCATCTTTCGCTAGAAAGGCATATGTCGAAATGAACCCCCCAACTAGAGATTGCTGTCAGCTGCATGAAAAATCCTCTGGTTGCCCTGGCCCACTTGAATTTTGGGCTACTTACTGTTCCCAAACCCTATCTGCCATGCTGTTCCTACACTGCGTCGCCGATGGCCGCCTAGGTTCATAGCATACCAGCAGACAATCACGGGCATTGCGCTGTAGGTGCCACAGGTGACCATGAAAAGAGCGCCATACTGAACGTTCCTATGTGCTACGCCGTGGACATTCAAGAGGATCCCGTATCCCGCCATGGTGACCAACATAGGAACCAAGGTGAATGCAAACCGATGCTTGAATTTATCGGATAGAATCGCAATGATCATTGAGAAGACGAAGGCGGCCGCCCATGGTGGGATCGAGTACAGCTGCGTTTGGATGGCTGCATCATACGTTAATGCACGGTGTCAATCCGTCAGCCAAGGCTGGTCACAATACCTCCGTATCCATAGGTCTTGATGATAGACGGTGCAAAGTAGGCATACCCTGGAACTATTAGCGAAGTCCTTTCAAACATGTGACAGGCTTTGCCGGGGCTAGCCCAATGCTACATACCATAGGCCGAGACGACCTGACCAAAGTACATAAACCCGCCAATAAAGATTTTGTCTACATCTCCCAGTCAGCGTCCTTCCGAGCCAATAAACGCGGTACTTACAGTCCTTGAACACATCCAGCACGTCTCGGAAACCGATATGGGCATTGTGTCCGGCCTTGCCCACATCCTGAGCCAGCTTTGCCTGGATGTACCTTCGCTCCTCATCATTGATCCATTTGACATCCTCTGGGAACCCAGGAATGATGAAGTACCATACGAAGGAAACCACGCACGTGAGAACGCCTTCGATGATGAAAACCCATCGCCAGCCGCCGTAGCCTCGTAGGCCAGCCATCTTTCCGAGACCGCTAGCTAAGAGGCCACCAAAGGCACCCGCCAGGGTGGTGGAGCCGAAGAAGAAACTGAAACGCTTTTGCGCTTCGCTTCGCTTATACCACGTACCGAGCAAATAGAAGCCTTGCACGTAAGTTGCAGATTAGTCCGGTGGCCAAATACGCACAGCGACAAAGACAGCACTTACACCCCGGGAACATGCCCGTTTCGAACATCCCTAAGACCTGCGTATCAGCCTACATCCCACACCAACAACGAACATGAGAGCAATTGTACCCAGGAACCAGCGCGTGGTTACCAATCCACCCCAGCTAGTCACCAATCCTTGACAGATCATGACGAGGCCGAAACCGAACATGCACAGGGACACTATGAGCATCGACGGCATATCAGCCAATGTCCACACCACGACTATGCACAGTTCCAGATACTCACACCACACATGCGGCTTCAGCTTCTTGAGCAGCAGGTTGGACGGGATCTCGAAGAGCACATATGGCACGAAGAAGATGGTCAATGCAGTGTTGTACTTGGTGCCGGTGACAATGTTGAGATCCTTCTGCAGTCCGAGCACCGCAGCGTTACTGATGTTCACCCTGTAGCCGTCCACCGTCAGTGAACCTATCACGGACCTATCTTCCGGGACGTAGGGACACATGCCGATCCAAGAAAGCCAGCAAATACATTATGCACAGGCATGGGACGATGTGCCAGTCAATCTTGGCCATCAATTTGCGCTCGGTCGTGGAAGTCAGCCGGGGCAGGCCCGCGGCGGACGTCTGGATCTGCTCCTCGGTCTTCATCTCGGTGAAATAAGGGGACTGTGACCCTACGTTGCACATACAGGTGTTAAAGCACTGGATCGTGCTGCGCATGAACTGTATGGGAGGACATACCTGCATCGCGACCCATTGTGCTTGATATCACTTTGAGTACAAGCTTCAGAGACCAGGTCCTAAGGATAATTGGAGTAGACACTGAGCTTATGAATCAATCTGCAGTAGTGCTTGCTTTCTTTTCCAGACTGATGAAGTAAGGTGGTCAGGACTCTGGGAGTGACGGTCTGTGTGCGTAATTCACTCGGTAAAGATGAGTACAATCAAGTCTCATGGGCATCAACAGGGAGGAACAGAGAAGCGCCCGAATTAGGGGATTTCAGAGTCTATTTGTGGAGAGTAAGCGGAGGAGAAGAGGGGAAGGAAAAAGTCAGCTCAGCTGTGTTAACACCCAACTACTCAGCTACAGCTCACTAGGTATCAAAGATGCAATGAGAGCCGACAGTGCCAGCCAATCCAGCCAGTCACCTGAGCCGGCACTCAGTACCGACCTGCGACTTGAAGCTCGGCTGAAGAATTGGACTTGCAGCCTGACGGTCGACTTTATGCTAAACTGGCTGGAATCTACATTATCAGGCATCTACTATATGAGCTTAACATACAGAAGACTGCTGCGGGAGATGCTGCGGGAGATAACCTTGTCAATTCCGGAGCATTCTACAGGACATGTTTCCGGATATAGCATTTTCTTCATAGATACAAACCTCAGATATGGAAAGTCAATCGAAGCGGGAAAAGCTTTCAGCTCAACTCTCACCCTCGGCAAGTTTAATGGCTCTAGAGCAGTCTATCAGTCTGCCCGGTAAGTTGTGGCCGAGTTCAGCTTTAGAAGTAGAAAGACTTGACTAGTATTGAAGTGGATTAACTAGTTAAGTTACCCCATACTCGGATGACTAAGGCAGCTGCCAGGCGGGTCCACTCGCTTCTCCCCGCATTTTATGAAATCTACTACGTACGTATGTATGAATGGATTCCAGACGTGACCCCTCCTAGGCATGGAAGTAGGTTGCGACGATCAAAATCTCTTTCAGTTTGAGGAGGTGATCAGGCTATTATTGGTTTTCCGATATCGTACATTTGCCCAATTTCAGCGCCAGATTATTCCGCCCTCTATCCGCTAGTCATCTCCGGTTCTAGTGACATGTCAAGGAGAATAGATACATTCGTGGTATTTGCTTAATCGCCGGTCGTGCGAGTATATATAGTAGAGGAAGGTCGTTAAATGTTCATTCAGGGAGCAACATCTTCGTAGAATGCGGGAATCTCTCCAATTCATGTAGTTAGTCCTGTTGAGGGTTGATCCTCTACAGCCTTGCCCCACGCCGTCTCGAAGGTTGAGTCATCTGCAACTGTCAGACTCGACATCGATTGAAGAGCCTGGTCCTCAATGTCCTCCGTGTCAACCATGACGGGGCCAGGGGAAGAGGGCGTGTCGGAGCTTGCTTCTGCCGGCAATCTCATCGACTGCGTTTTCGCATCAGACTCGAGCAGCTCAGCATCGAAGTTGGAGCTGTACACGACGGCCGCAAA
Source organism: Aspergillus aculeatinus CBS 121060 (assembly GCF_003184765.1). Taxonomy (NCBI): domain Eukaryota; kingdom Fungi; phylum Ascomycota; class Eurotiomycetes; order Eurotiales; family Aspergillaceae; genus Aspergillus; species Aspergillus aculeatinus. Next base: position 407,294 of record NW_020291505.1, read on the forward strand.
AGCTTCCAGCTCCCGAACTCCTTGTTCCATGGCATTAAGGTACAAGTTGGGAGGCGCAGTGCCGTTACCGATCACATGGGCTTGTCGAGCCAATACGGCTAGCACGTTTGCCAGCTTAGTCTTCGGTTCTGAGCTGACTGCCCCAGGGACGACCGTAGCAACGGAAGTGAATGACTGAGGGGCAGGCGTGTGCGATGCTTTAAAAGCTTCGGCTGCGCATTGCTGGATCAAGGTTTCGAAGCACTCGTTGTTGAGAAGCAAGACAACGCGGGTAAATGTCGGAGAGTCAATGAGGTCAGCTGTCTCGTCCAACAGGTGCCGTAGTGTCGCAGTGGTTTGAGGGGTCGAGGGTTCCGTCACTCCTAGAACACCAGACTCTTCCAGTAGATGATCCTCCTCCTCTCTCGGGGGAAGCAGATAGGATAGCCACTTCCGGTGTCTAAATGGTCAATGACATGCCAGCAAACATATGACAAGAGTCAAACCTACTTTCTGTCTTCCTCGGTATCCCCCTCCACTTTCCTTCGGACTTGCAGGGTCAATTCTGCCAGCTTGCCGCGCGAAATATCCTCTCTGGGGTTGCACGACCCGAATACTTCCGTCACAGCGGATTGCACCTCCTCCATCAATTGCTTCCAGCCACGGTGAAGAAGCCACCAACTGAAGGCCAGATAGCGCCGGTTGGTTTCGAAGTCATTACCCAGAGTCTGTGTAAGGTCATCATCATCATGATCTTCAAGTCTGATAGTCGATGCATCCGCTGGGGGTGTGGCCATAGAAATCACGCTAGACAGGTAATTTCGACGACCGAGAAGGTTCAATTGAATACGAGTGAAGATAGTCAGTAAGGATAGGGTGTAGATCAGCGTAAAGGACCTAGTGATAGCTGCCATGAAACCGTCAGCTCCCGAAATTGGCCAAAGCACAGCCGAAAGCAACTTACAGGTGATCTTAACCTCATTCCACAACTGAGTCTTGTTGCGCTTTGGCGACGGCGAGGGTGCGGCACCCTCAAGTGTGGATTCTCCTAGCTGACTTGCGCGGACAAAGCCATCGCTCTGGAAGCTGGAGAGGCTTCGGCGATCATCATCTGTGATACTCGGCGAGATTGAGCTTAGATCAGAGCTTGTCCCCTCCGCCGTACCGAGGCGAGCTAACCGCTCCGCGCGCTTCTTTTGTAGCTCTTTCGTCAACTCCTCGACCGGCAATGCCTCCAGTATATCCTCCGCTGCAGTGGGTAAGAGTGCTAGGATAGTGTAGGTACAGTCGGTTTGGTTCTGTTCGAAGCGTCTCCGTAGGCTAGATCGGGGCAGGGCTCGTCAGCGACCACTTCGGAGCACACGAGCACATCGCAACACGGCCCGAGCTCTTTCATCAGCGAAGAGATCACATACTTCTCTCGAGCAATACGATCACTTCCCATACGCTCGCTTGCTTCCGAGATCTTGCCCAGTACATATTGGCCGGCAAGATAGCCCGCGCCGATAACGCCTGCTCCGATTGCAAGGCCCTTGCGATTGCGCCGGAACCAGCGCTTAGTGGCACTGATCATGGTGGAGCGATGATCGGGGGCTTCAGCAGGAGATTGTTGGGGGAAGTGGGAGAAGATCAGATCATCCTATGTAAGAAGCAGGAGTAGAAGAGAAGGGAGCAGAGGGTGTTTGACAGGAAAGAATTTAAAAATGAAGGATCAGGATGGTAAGAGGCGTGAAAAGGAAAGCAACGGGGAGGGGGGGGGGAGAATGGGAGGGAGAGCTGGCACACGGTCGGCGAGTAGAGAGAGGGAGGACAATCCGGCCTCGGCTAAACCAGTTCGGCGTATGATAACAGCTTGTGTCTAGCTTCAGAGTTGTGTGTGATCTTCACTGAGATGGGTCTAGTATTTTTGAATAATTGACTAACCTATTGGCTATTGGCAACTTAAACATACATACATGCATACTAGGTACTGTGTACTATACAGAGCATGTAATGTATGAGTACTAATCTCGATTCAATCTACTTACCTGTCCATTCAAAAGATTGCATCATCGCTGCTGCTGCTGCTGCTGCTGCTGGATCCTTATCCGGCCTGAGAACCGGTGCCTGGGCTGTCAGGCTGACCTGACCTGTACCGTACCTGAAAGACGACCTTGAATTGTCATACATAACCTCCAAAGATACGGCGCATCAATCGCAGTCCTTGTATAGCATGGTCTACAAATGCTTCATGTAAGGTAGACCTGACTCAAAGTAGAAGAGAAAACCAAGAAACAATTAATCCAGGAGAGAGGTGATGTTCAGGGAAGGAGAGCAGAGAATCAGCCAGCGTGGGGTAAGATTGATTAGGTATGCCGATTACAATGATTTTACATACCACGGATGACTGACTGGAACCGACTTTCCCATTATCTCCTCTTCCTCCTCCTGCTTCCCCTCCACTCTTTCAACGCACCCACTCTCTCTCTCTCTCTCTCTCTCTCTCACTACTACTACACCTCCTCCCAATCTTCCCCCTACATCCTCCATGACCTTTTCACACATATTCAAACTCAGTATATCTTGCTACTGGCAGAACATGCACCCCTCATGAACCTTGCTCCATGTGAGACTTTTCGGCGA